>NC_135649.1:33333333-33636363 GCF_053574225.1 Canis aureus | reverse complement strand
TATTTGATTCCTATAAAATTCTTTGTTTTTTCCATTTGAGACAAGGCAACCATGACCCAATGAAATTAAGTAACTTGCTTATTAACACGCAAGTAGCAAGTGGAAGTCTAATTTTAAGTCAGGCTTAGAGTTAATACACTTAACTGCTACTATAATTCTTAAGACTACAATGATTAAGTACGATTTTATGTAATACATAGGCAGCCTGTGTGCTGATGTTTATTGAAAGATTCCTATTAAATAATATACTGCAAATTATTTTAAGTATTCCAATTAGTATTTCAATCACATTGGGAACTAGAACAAATGAATTTTTAAAAATACATTATAGCTAGGAGATCATGAGAACTGATTTTATGTCTTAAAGGCATATTCAATAGCATGACTTTCCTACAATAACAAGTCTTATAATAGTATATGATGCTGAAACTAGCTGTTAATGGATTTTCATGTTTTTATAAAGGCATAAGAAGCTTATAATGGGCTAAAGTTTACCAAATTTTCTAACACAGTAGGGGGTGAGGGGTCAGAGGAAAAATATACTCTTTTATTTGTGAAAATGCTTTTAATTTTCGAAAGCCAACATACAGTTAACTTTAAATCATGCTGAAGTACAAAACTACTATAGAATATGTATTGACACTTTTAATTGTACAACATCTGAAACAAACATTTTTTGGGTAAGCTTCCTAAAATGTTTCATAAATATGCTAGGCTCAAATAAACACAGCTTAAATGAACCTTCATTTAACTGGATTTTTCCCTGTAATTCTTAGGAGAAAGATAAATATCAAACTCTTCTCATAGAGGACCTTAAAAAATGATTAAGTATTCAATATATGTTTCTGAAGCTATAAACTTAGACTTTTTTGAAAGCCTACATTAAGCCCATCTACAGATCCCTTCACAGACACACATATATTGCCCTTAAAGAAGTACACTCATCCCTAACCATATAAATATTTTCCATTTTTAGATAAAGTTAGTATATATCTCTATTGTTCTCTCTTTGCTTCTGTTTTGCACCAAAGTACAATATTCCATTCTAGTTTCCTAAGAAAACATTTTTAAACAAAAATAGTTTCCAAATGCATTGAGAGGTTCATGCCACTTCATGTTAATTGGCTGGACTGGCAAAAGAGCAAGGCCTGGTGCTGCAGCTGCTACCACATTCTCAGTTACTTCCGGAATTTGTACAGCTTAATAGTGTGACGTGAGAGTTTATGCAATTATCTACAGTATGTCACGTCATGACTAATATATGCACGTTATAATATTACAAACTTGCTGCTTGGGCTTACTTTTTCCATTAAGAAAAAAGCAGACATGTTAATTATCACAGGAACTCCTGCTGTTTCATATTTTTGCCATCGAGCAAAAACTTTGGAATCCACTAAGTTAATGTTTTTTAGTCAGCATGTTAGACAATGTGCCAGTTTCATGACCCATTTAGCCTTCAACTCAGTCCACCTACCAGTCAAATAAAACATGCAAAAATCATTTTCATTATATCAGTCACCAACTCAAAAAGTGCCAGTGGTTTCCTTCTGCAGTATGGTATTCAAGTCCCTCCATTTTCTGACTCTATTTTTCTCCTCTCTCTTGTTAGTAAATACCATTCAATGGAACAGATCCCAACAGTCACCTATAAATTCTTATATGTGCACTTTTTTAAGGAGGGAGAGGTAAAGTGAGAGGGAATGAGAGAACCTTTTTTTTTAAAGATTTTATTTATTTATTCATGAGACAGAGAGAGAGAGAGAGAGAGAGAGAGAGAGGCAGAGATAATAGGCAAAGGGAGAAGCAGGCTCCCTATGGGGAGCCTGATATGGGACTCAATCCTATGACCCCAGGATTACGACCTGAGCCAAAGGCAGATGCTCAAACACTGAGCCACCCAGGAGCCCCAGAAGGAGAGAACCTTAAGCAGGCTCCATGCCCAGCAAGGAGTCTTACACAGAACTCGATCTCATGACCCTGAGATCATAACCTGAGCCAAAATCAAGAGTCAGAGGCTTAACTGACTGAGCCACCCCAGGCATCCCTTATATGTGTACTTTTATTCACACATTGCCTACATCTAAAATATCCTCTCATATCAAAATCCTTCCCAGCCATCAATACTCACCTCTAAACCTAAGGCTATGGTTGAACCTACCTTGACCAGTCCAGCCTTCTCTACTCTTTGGGCACTTTTTGTCAATCACATTTTTCACGTCTGTACATATCATCTACCCAATGACACTGCAAGCTCCTTGAACACAGAGGCCCTTGAGCAAGTGATTTAACTTTTTCCTCTCCAATATATTATATACCTTTCTAAAAGCAGTAGGGTTGGAATAGATGATACCTAGGGCTCCCTCTTGCTCTGAAATTCTACACATCTATTTTTTGCATCTCCTATAATGTGTATATGTTTTAGTCATCTGATAAATATTTCAAGCTGTCTATTTTATTTTACCAATGCCTATTATAAACTGACCCAGTCCTGGCTACTGAGTAATATTCTAAGTACGGCAATTTCCAAATGACAAAAGAGCTCCCAGCTTAATCAGCCACAATTAGTAAGCTAAATAGCCATTCACTCATTTTCTCACTCAACAAACAGTAGTTAAACATCAGGATCAGGTATCATAGCAGACAACATAGAGGTGACTGACCTGGCCCTTGTCCCTCAGTGGGAGACACAGGGAAGTAAAAGCACTCCTTGTAATAAAGATCACAAAAGAAAGACACATATGATACTATAAAAATATATGAAAGAGACAATGAGCAGCAGCTGTGAAATAGAAGAGGCTCAAGGAAATGTTCCCAGGACAGGTGACAACTAAACTCCTGAAGAACAAAAAGTAGACATCATTTCAGGAAAAGTTGCAATTACAAAAGTATGAGGGCAATAGTTGGCAGAAGTGCAATTTAGAATGCAACATTAGGAGGGCTGAGAGAGGAGCTAGAGGGAGAGTCAGGAGCCAAAATCTGTCATGCTGACAAGTTTGGATTCTAATTCTAAAGCAACTGGGTACCCAATATTATGAAAATAATATTCCCAGAGAAATCACAAAATTTGATGTGAGAGTGTACAGCAGAGACTGTGAGTTGCCCCCCAATACCTTTTCTTTCCTTCTAATAAAATAATATTAACTGGGCACATGGCCACATAGTTAAGGACCACATTTTCCAGACTCCCTTATAGCTAGGTGTCACCACAGGTCTAAGGTCTGGCCAGTGGGATATATGAGAAATGGATATACACAAACTGTTAAGCTATATCCTTAAGTGGAAGGAGTGTCTTATCTCCTGCCCCTTCTGCCATCCCTTTGGTTAGAATAAGAATGTGATATTGAGTTAAAGCAGTCAGCTCTAATCACAACATGGAAGATGCTCTTTGAGGATAGCAGGACAAGACAGAAAGAGCCTAATAACTGAGGAGCTGCCATCCAACCCTGATGTGGGAAAGAACAAGCTTGTTTAAGGCACTGCATTTGGGGGCCTTTGTTATAGCAGATAACTTCTATCTACATGACTATGCAGTGGAATTTAAAACTGGATCTGAAGGACTCCAGAAATGCTCATACTTACCAATAACACCAAACAATAAAAAAGTAGTTCTAAAAATAAATGAATAGACAGATAAGGAGTTCTAGAATTCCCATCTTTCAAGTTTTAGTGAGCATGTACAGGTTATCAGAATGTCATTATGTTAAAACAATGCTAAGTAGAGTAAACATGAAGAGAAGGCAAAAAATGGGTTGTCAGCATGAATTACAGACCTATATAATGTGGTCAGGACAGTACAGCAATGGGCTCATGTTAATTCATGGTTTTAAAAAAGTAGTTCTGTTGGGGGAGGCACAGTTGGTTATGTGTCTGCCTTTGGCTTGGGTCATGATGCCAGGGGTCCTGGGATCGAGCCCCACATCAGGCCCCCTGCTCAGTGGGGAGTGTGCTTCTTCTCCCTCTGCCCCTTCCTCTCTCATTCTCTCTATCTCTCTCTAATAAATCAGTAAAAAAAATCTGTAAAAAGGAATAAAAAGTGGTTCTGCTGGGGCACCTCAGTTAAGAATCTAACTCTTGATTTCAGCTCAGGGTCGTGAGATGGAGCCCCCACATCAGGCTCCTTGCTGGGCACAGAGTCTGCTCAAGATTCTTTCTTTCCTTCTCCCTCTACCTCTTCCCCCTCCCTCTCTAATTTTTTTTAAAGTGATTCTGTTAACTAAAACCCAAAACCCAAACTAACCAACAAAAATCTTCAGAGGCACAGGTCTAACCAAATCATGGAAATGTCAGACAAATGGTTAAGACTTCAGTACCTATGGAAGTAACATTTTTCTTTTTTTTTTTAAATTTTTATTTATGTATGATAGTAACAGAGAGAGAGAGAGAGAGAGGCAGAGACACAGGCAGAGGGAGAAGCAGGCTCCATGCACCGGAAGCCCGACATGGGATTCAATCCCAGGTCTCCAGGATCACGCCCTGGGCCAAAGGCAGGCGCCAAACCGCTGCGCCACCCAGGGATCCCGGAAGTAACATTTTTCAAACAGGCAGGACCATTAGGTGCCTGTCACGTCATACTATGTCAAGGAAATTACCTATTCTTATACAAATCCTTTGGCAGCTTGTATTTCCACTATTTCTGCAGTTGGAAATTAAATGACGATGGTCACAACCATGATCTTACAGTCTCCATTAAGTTACTGGAAAGGGATATAGGTAACAATCAAGAAGGTACTTGGGGGCACACAAGGATTAAACAAGGGTTTCTAACTAAGGGCAGCACTTCAGCTTGATGGAGCTAGAGACCAGCTTTCCTTTTCCTCCTTATAGTTATGACTCCATACACCAAGAGCCAAGGAAGATGTGCTAGACCTTCTAAGGCCTTTCTGCAGAATTTAAGAAGAACAAAGAAAATGAATGGGATCCTGTGACTGTCTCTGGGAGTAAGAGTAGGTTTTTGCCTTGTTCACCTCTACAGCCTCAGGACATGGGTCAGAAGGTGCTCGCTAATTTTTCTTGAATGAATTTACATGAAATAACTCATTTCCTCTCATCAGAGAGTGTTGCCCTATATAGTAAGGCTAATTAAAGCCAGCGAAAGTCCTTTATATGCAGGGAAAGCAGATTCATCCTTAACACAGGTAAACAGATCTAACCCACACACAGTCACTTAGAGCCATTCTCAACTCTTACGGAGTCTACATCATTTTGGGCACTAAATTAAGCAGAAAATCAAACTACTGTGACGTTTATGAGAATAATGTAATGGGTTCATTTTTTAATATCAGTGAATGATATCTCAAGTCATAGAAAACTGGTTATTTCCATCACTCTCAATCTTCTCTTCTAAATGAGTGATACTTTCTCATTGTCACAATGGCCCTCTTAAGCCAGACAAGTTTGGCTTGTCTTAAATCAGCAGATTTCTGACCCCTTTCCATATAGCCCACTATCATAATGGCCTAATAAACAAAATTAGCAATGAAAAAAGGCAGCATCAAAATAGACATCGAAACTCCTAAATCAAGCATCCTTTTTTTTTAACTTCACAGTATCTCATATCCTAGGTGACTCTAGGTGATGTGAACCATTAATCTCTATGATAAAGATGCACTTCCACCTAATTAATCATAAAGGTATAGTTTTCCTCTTCTGGTGACAGCAGTGCACCTTGTCTAATTCTATCCTACCCACTAGCTGCAAGATCATGACAACATCACCACACATGATGAACACAGAATCCATTTAAGGAAATAAAAAATATATTCAGGGAAGAGTAGGAGGATCCTGAGCTCACCTCTTCCCACAGACACACTGAGGCTTCAACTACATAAAATGCAACATACTCTGAAAATGACCTAAGGACTATAAGAACAGCTCTTCCACAGCTAGAGTAAACAGCTGTGGAAAAAAGAGCAGGAAGGGCAGAGATGTGCTCTGTAAACAAACACCTGGCACTTTGACCCAGAAGTGGAAGGGATGCCACAGGATTATAGGTCCTGCCTGAGGAAAAGAGGGACCAGGCCCCACACTGGGCACCCCACCCTGAGGACCTGCATTGGAAAAACAATTCCCAAAAATATGTCTAGCTTTGCAAACTAGTGGGGTTTAACTCTGAGGAAGTCAGGGGCTATCTGGAAATGATACTCCTTTCTCCAAGGGTCACTATAATAGATCATTCCAACTCAGAGTTACTCCCTAATAATTGACTGGTTTTAGGGAATGTGGTGAGGGGACAGGGACCTGTAGTTTTCTCCAGGAATGGAAGTGCTGTTGGATGCTATTTTTCTTGGCCTCCTTCAGCCTAGTTGGCCAGATGCTGGCAGGAGCCAGTTCTGACACTCACCATTTGCCTTAATACCACCACTCACCTGGTCCCAGCATGCATCCCAGGCCCAACCCACTCAACCCATTCATTCTGGAAGATACAAGTACAGAGCACTCCCTAACCCACCACATCTGTCAGGCAGACCCAGTTAAGACTGCCAATCCCCCTCAAAGTGACAACTGCTCCACCACACCCAGCGCACTTAGTCCCGGCCCGAACCAGCACACCTCCAAAGCAACACTTTTTCTAGAAAGGAGGGGACCAGCTCTGCCCATCAGCAAGCCCATAGCAGCCACAGCAGCAGCCCACAACCATCAGGAGAAATAAGGAGTAGTCAAAGATAGTAAAATTATACCTATAAAAATTAGTAAAGTGATATACAAAAATGAAAAGATATAAAATATGAGGTCATACACATAAAATGTGGTTGGGAGGGATAAAAATATAGTATTTTTAGAATGTGTTTGCAGTTAAGAAACTGTCAACTTAATATTGACTGTTATATACACAGGATGTTATATGGGAACCTCATGGTAAAAGCTAAAATCTATAAGAGATACACACACAAAAAAAAAAAAACCCCAAATGTAACCCAGAGAAAATCATCAAATCACAAGGGAAGATAGCAAGAGAAAAAAACAATGGAGAAGAACTACAAAAACAACCAAAAAACAAATAACAAAATGGCAATTAGTACATACATATTAATAAATACTTTATGGGGTGTGTGGGTGGTTCAGTCAGTTAAGCATGACTCTTGACTTTTGCTCAGATCATGATTGTGGGATCATGCCCCGTATCAGGCTCTGCCCTGGGTGTGTAGCTTCTTGGGTTTCTCTCTCCCCCTCTCTCTCTCTGCCCCTCCCATTCCCCCCTCACATGTGCTCTAAGAATAATAATAATAACTTTATTTTAATTTTTTAAAAGATTTTATTTTTATGTAATCTCTACACCCAACATGAGTCTTGAACTTACAACCCTGAGATCAAGATTTGCACACTACACCAAATGAGCCAGCCAGGGGCTCCCAATAATTACTTTAAATGTAAATCGGATAAATGCTATAATCAAAAGACATAGGGTGACTGAATGGATAAAAAAAAACAATACCCACCTATATACTGCCTGGATGAGACATAAAAACACATACAGACTGAAAGTGAAAGGGATGAAGAAATATATTCCATGCAAATGGAACAAAAAACAAGCTGAGGTAATAATACTTAGACAAAATACACTTTAAAACATAGACTGTAACAAGACACAAAGGAGGGAATTACATAATGATAAAAGGGTCAATCCAACAAGAAGATATAACAGCTGTAAATATATATTCACCCAACATAAGAGCATTGATATATGTAAAGCACATATTAACAGACATAAGAAGTGAATACTATACATAATACTATACCTAATACTATAATAGTAGGGGACTTAACAGTCCACTTACATCCATGGATGATAATCCAGACAGAAAATCAATAAGGGAAGAGTGGCAGTGAGTGACACATTAGACCAGATGGACAGATACATACAGAACATTCCATCTAAAGATAGTAAAATACACAATATTTTCAAATGGACATGGAACACTCTCCAAGATAGATAACATGTTAGCCAACAAAACAAGCCTTAATAAATTTTAAAAGATTAAAATCATATCCAGCATTCTTTCTGAAAACAATGGTATGAAAGTAAATATAAATTATAAGAAAAAAAAACCTCAAAAAAAACACAAAGATGTGGAGGCTACATGCTATTAAACAACCAATGGTCAACAAAAAAATCAAAGAGGAAATCAGAAAATACCTGGAGACAAACGAAAATGGAAGTACAACGGTTCAAAATCTTTGAGACACAAGGAAAAAAGTTCAGAGAAAGTTTATTATGATACAGACCTGTCTCAAGAAACAAAATCTCAGATAAACTGTCTAACGTTATACCTAAAGGAACTAGAAAATGGAGAAGAAACAAGGCCCAAAGGGAAAAAGAAGTAAATAACAAAGATAAGAACAGAAATGAATACGGACTAAAAACACAACATAAAAGATCAATAGAGCCAAGAGCTTGAACCTTGAAAAGATAAGCAAAATCGATAAATCCATAGCCAGACTCATCAAGAAAAATAGGAGAGGGCTCAAGTAAATAAAATCAGAAATGAAAGAGAAGTTACAACTGGAACCACAGAAACACCAAGGATTATGAGACTGCTACAAAAAATTATACACCAACAAACTGGAGAAACTAGAAGAGATGGATAAAGTCCTAGAAACACACAATTGTCCAAGACTGAATCAGGAAGAAACAGAAAATCTGAATGGACCAATTACTAATAAATCGAAAGAATAATAAAATAAAGCTCCCAACAAATAAAAATCCAAGACCAGACAGCTTCATACATGAATTCTCTCTAACATTTAAAGCTAGTTAAAAGCTATCCTTCTCAAACAATTCCAGAAAACAGAAGAGCAAGGAATGCTTCTAAATTCATTCTATGAGGCCAGCATTACCCTGATAACAAAACTAGACAAAGAAACTACAAAAAAATAAAATTATAATGTCCCTGATGAACACAGATTTAAAAATCTTCAACAAATTTTAACCAATGAGATTAAACAATACATTAAAGGGATCGTTCACCACAACAAATGGAATTTGTTTCAGAGATACAAGGATTGTTCAATATCTACAAATCAACCAATGTGATATACCACATTAATAAAATGAAAGGTACAAATCACATGATCATCTCAATGGATGCAGAAAAAGCATATGAAAATTTCAACATTTGGGATCCCTGGGTGGCGCAGCGGTTTGGCGCCTGCCTTTGGCCCAGGGCGCGATCCTGGAGACCCGGGATCGAATCCCACGTCAGGCTCCCGGTGCATGGAGCCTGCTTCTCCCTCTGCCTGTGTCTCTGCCTCTCTCTCTCTCACTGTGTGCCTATCATAAATAAATAAAATTTAAAAAAAAAAAGAAAAAAAAAAGAAAATTTCAACATTTGTTCAAGATAAAAACTCAACAGCATGTGTTCAGAGTGAACATATCTCAACATTAAAAAGGCCATATATGACAAACCAGGAGATAAGATCATACTCAATAGCAAAAAGCTCAAGTCTCTTCTTCTGAGATCAGGAATAAACAGGGAATTTCATTCTTGCCATTTTTATTATATATAGTACTGGAAGCCCTAGCTGCAGCAATCAGGCAAGAAAAAAAGTAACCAAAGTGGTAAGAAGTAAAATTGTTACTATTTGCAGATGACATGATACTATATATAGAAAACCATAAAGATCAGACCAAAATCTATTAGACCTAATAAATGAACTCAGTAAAGTTGCGGGATACAAAATTAATATACAGAAATCTGCTGCATTTTCATATACTAATAATGAACTAGTAGAAAGAAAAATTAAGAAAACAATCTCATTTACAATTGTATCAAAAAAATAATGCCTAAGAATAAATGTAACCAAGGAAATGACAGGCATATACTCTAAAAACTATAAGACCAGGATGAAAGAAACTGAAGACTACGCAAATGAATGGAAAGATACACCATGATCATGGATTGGAAGAATACTGTTAAAATATTCATACTATGGATAAAGAATATTTGGTATATGTATACAATGAAATATTACTCAGCCATTAGAAATGACAAATACCCACCATTTGCTTCGACGTGGATGGAACTGGACGGTATTATGCTGAGTGAAATAAGTCAATCAGAAAAGGACAAACATTATATGGTCTCATTCATTTGGGGAATATAAAAATTAGTGAAAGGGAATAAAGGGAAAGGAGAGAAAATGAGTGAAAATATCAGTGAGGGTGACAAAACATGAAAGACACCTAACTCTGGGAAACAAACCAGGGGTAGTGGAAAGGGAAGTGGGTGGGGGGGTTGCGGTGACTGGGTGATGGGCACTGAGGGGGGCACTTGGCGGGATGAGCACTGGGTGTTATGCTAAATGTTGGCAAATTGAACTCCAATAAAAAAATTTTTTTTAAATACTCATACTACAAAGCAATCTACAGATTCAATGCAGTCCCTATCAAAAGACCAATAGTAATTTTCACAGAACTCAAATAATCCTAAACTTTGAATGGAACCACAAAAGATTTTGAATAGCCAAAGCAATTTTAAGAAAAAAAGAACAGGGCAACCTGGGCGGCTCAGTGGTTTAGCGCCGCCTTCGGCCCAGGGCATGACCCTAGAGGCCCGGGATGAAGTCCCACGTCAGGCTCCCTGTATGGAGCCTGCTTCTCTCTCTGCCTATGTCTCTGCCTCTCTGTGTCTCTCATGAATAACTGAATAAAATCTTTAAAAACAAAATAAAAAGAAAAAAAGGACAAAGTTGGAGGTATCAAAATAAAAATCTGCAAAGGAAAGAATCAACAAAACTAAAAGCCAACCTACAGAATGGGAGAAGGTATTTGCAAATGACCTATCTGACAAAGGATGAGTATCCAAAATATATAAATAAAACTAAGCATCCAAAAACTGAATAATCCAATTAATAATGGGCAGAAGATATGAATAGACATTGTTCCAAAGAAGATATACAGATGGCCAATAGACACATTAAAAGATGTTCAACATCACTTATCAAGGAAATGAAAATCAAAACTACAATGAGCTATCACCTCATACCAGTATGGAGGTTCCTCAAAAAGTTAAAAATAGATCTACCATACAATGCAGTAATTGCACTACTAGGTATTTACCCAAATACAGAAGTACTAATTCAAAGCAATACATGCACCCTGATGTTTATAGCAGCAATATCTACAAAAGCCAAATTATGGAAATAGCCTAAGTGTCCACTGACTAATGAATGGATCAAGATGTGGTGTCTATACATGCACATACACACACACACACACACACACACACACACACTGGAATATTACACAGCCATAAAAAGAATGAAATCTTTCCATTTGCAAAATGTGGATGGAACGAGTATATTATGCTAAGTCAAATAAGTCAGAGAAAAACAAATACCATATGATCTCACTCATATGTGGTATTTACAAAATGAAACAGATGAGCAAAGGGAAAAAAAGAGAGTAGCAAACAGAAACAGACTCTTAACTATAGAGAACAAAGTGAGGGTTACCTGGGAGAGTTGGGGAGGGATGGGTGAAATAGATGATGATGATTAAGGAGTGCACTTGTGATGAGCACCAGGTATTGTATGGAAGTGTTGAATCACTGCATTGCACACCTAAAACTAATATTACACTGCATGTTAACTAACTGGAATTTAAATTAAAACTAAAAAAACCAAACAAACAAAGCTGGAGGAATCACAATCCCAGATTTCAAACAGTTCTACAAAGCTATAGTAATTAAAACAGAATGGTACTGGTACACAAGCAAAGAAAGACACAGGACTGATGTAACAGAATAAAGAGCCCAGAAATAACCCATACTTATAAGGTCAATTAAGACAAAGGAGGCAAGCATATATAATCAAAGAAAGACAGTCTCTTTAATAAATGGTGCTGGGAAAATTGAACATGCAAAAGAATGAGACTATGCCATAGTACAACAAATTCAAAATGGACTAAAGACCTAAATATAAGACCTGAAACCATAAATCTCCTAAAAGAAAAATAGGTAGCAAACACTTTTTTAAAAAAAAGATTTATTTATTTGAGAGAGAAAAAGAGAATGGGTGGGGGGAGGGGCAAAGAGAAACAAGCAGACACCCTGTTGAGCATAGAGCTGATACTGGGCTTGATCCCTAGACCCTGAGATCATGACCTGAGCTGAAGACAGATCCTTAACTGACTGAGCCACTCAGGTGCCCCCAGTAGCAAACTCACAGACGTTCGTTTTAGCACTGTTTTCCCCGATCAGTCTCTTCAGGAAAGGAAAACAAAAGGTAAATACGCTACTGGAACTACATCAAACTAAAAAGCTTTTGAACAGTGAAGGAAACCATCAACAAAACAAATAGGAGATGTGCCAAATGGGTAAAGATATTTGTAAGTGGCATATCCAATAAGAGGTTAATATCCAAAATACATAAAGAACTCATATAACCCAACATCGAAAAGATATGTAATCTGATTAAAAATGGGCAGAGAACTTGAATCGACTTTTTTCCAAAGATATACAGATAACTAACAGACACATGAAAAGATGCTCAACATCACTAATCATCCGGGAAATGCAAATCAAGGTAAGATAGTATCTCACATCAGTCAGAAAGACTGGCATCAAAAAGAAAAGAAAGAAGTGTTGGTGAGGATGTGGAGAAAAGGGAACACTTGTGTACTGTGAGTGGGAATGCAAACTGGTACAGTCACTCTGGAAAACAGCAGGAAGATTCCCCAAAAATTAAAAATAGAGATACCATACAATCCAGTAATTCCAACTGAGGGTATTGACCCCCCCAAAAATAAAACACTAATTCAAAAAGATATATGCATATCTATGTTTATTGTACTATCGCTTACAATAACAAGATATGGAAGCAACCTCAATATGCACTGATAGATGAATGGGTAAGGATGATGTGGAACGTGTGTGTGTGCGCGCGCGCGCGCGTGCGTGCTGGAATATTACTCAGGCATAAAGTGAAGGATAATCTTGCCATTTGTTACAACATGGATGGACCTAGAGAGTGTTAAGTGAAATAAGTCAGAGAAAGACAAATACCATATGACTTCACTTATATGTGGAATCTAAAAAAAAAAAAAAAAAAAACAAAGCAAACAAACAGAACAGAACAGACTAACAAACAGAGAACAATCTGGTTGTTGCCAAAATAGAGGGTTTGGGGAGCGGTGGGCAAAATAGGTGAAGGGAATTAAAAGGTACAAACTTCCATTTATCAATAAACCACAGTGAGGAAAAGTATAGCATAGGGGATATAATCAATGATATTGTAATAACTCTATATGGTGACAAATGATACCTACACTTATCTTGGAGCATTTATTATTGTATATAATCATTATATAATACGCTGTATATCTGAAACTAATATTATATTGTATGCCAACTATAGTTCAGTTTAAAATATATATTTTTTTTCAGTTGTATTTTTTTATTGATGTTCAATTTACCAACATACAGAATAACCCCCAGTGCCCGTCACCCAGTCACTCCCACCCCCCGCCCTCCTCCCCTTCTACCACCCCTAGTTCGTTTCCCAGAGTTAGCAGTCTTTACGTTCTGTCTCCCTTTCTGATATTTCCCACCCATTTCTTCTCCCTTCCCTTATATTCCCTTTCACTATTATTTATATTCCCCAAATGAATGAGAACATATAATGTTTGTCCTTCTCCGACTGACTTACTTATATACACATACACACACACACACACACACACACACACACACACATACTTAACATAGCAAATCATTTTGAGTGAATCAAGTCACTTTAATTTCAAATGAAACTACTTAGGCTCCTGAAAAGAAACTCAAGTATATAATAAGCATTTTTTAAAAATACTGAAGAAGCATAAAATAACATTACAAAATCATTCTGAAAGGAAAAGCAGGTGAAATCAGAAGTAGGAAGAGACCAATCCAAGGTTAACTCATTTAAAAAAGATATCTACATTCTTCAAGACATCTAATTATGTCTAAAAATTAATTGTATTTTTATTTTGTAAAGATTTATTTATTTGAGAGAGACAGAACGAGCAGGAGGGGAGGAGGAAGAGGGAGACAGTATCTCAAGCAAACTCCATGCTCAGTGCAGAGCCGACACAGGGCTTGATCTCACAACCCTGAGATCATGATCTGAGCCAAAACCAAGAGTTGGATGCTTAAATGACTGTACCACCCAGGTGTCCCCCAAAGATTATTTTTAATAATAAACAATAAATAGCCTCTTTTTAGTTGGAAAGATAACACTGACTATAACTTATCACTCTAATGGAGAACTGGGAATAGCCTGCCCCTCCTGCACCACACAGATATCTGGTTTGGTAACTCCCACTAGACAGAAATGTCCTTTACTATAACAACAGACTATATTTTAGTGAAGTGTGAGTGGCTGAAAAATTTTTTAAAGTCCCAATTACTTCACAATACCTGTAACAACATCATGGAATAGATTTTATGGAACATTTTCCAAAACACACCATCCCAATACTACATCGTGGCCAAAAAAGAAGTATTATTTTTACCTCCACCATCTAACCATTACTAACCTATGTCAGGCATAATCTTTAAAAATATTTTAAAATGCCAATATGTACACATAAAATTCCTCAGGTATCTCTGGTTCTGGCACACTATAGAAACAGGTGTAGACAAGGAGAGAGCCATGCATACCGTGAGTTTAGCAGTTTTGTTTTACTTTTTATTTTTTTTAGCACTTTTGTTTTTAAATACAAGTCTGGCTTAGTAATGCAGTACTAATAGTGGTATGCTTGTGATAAGTACATAATGAGCAAATCTATACAATCAATATGGATTTAGAATTCAAAATCAGATAAATACATAATCCTTTAAAAGACTAGTCAATGACTAAAATGAAATTAAATGAAGGCTTTCTGCAGCAAGTTAGAGCTACACTGCAAAAAACAGCATAAGATCTGAGCTACACAGAGCAGGGATCTCTGAACATTTTGCCAGAAAAACAGTAGAACCAACAGGCACAGTACTTCCATTCCCTTCGTGGCTACATTTATTTCAAAACACCTATTTCTCTTTTTGGGGTGATGAAAGTGTTCTAAAATTGATTGTGGTGATGGTTACCCAACTCTGTGAAGATACTAAAAACCGCTGAATTGTACACATTAAATGGGTCAGTTGTAGGGTAGTTGAATTATGGCTCTATAAAGTTGTTACATATTTATTTTTAAAAACATATAAAGTCTTCTCAATTTATCCTTGCAATTGTTTTCCAGTTCAAAATGAACACACACACACACACACACACACACACACACACACACACACCTGTGCATACAGATGCAACATACATGTACATAGCTTTGGGCATTAAAAGGTTCAGAAGATATATTTGCTTTTCGGTAAGATCTGCTTTAAACGTACCTTATTCAAAATACCTTGTCAACTTTAACAGCCTACTCTGATCCTTCCTCTGTATTCATCCGGAAAATTTTCTAGCATACCTTGTTTAGCTACCATGCTCTTATACAATGTCCCCTGTCAGAGATAGAATAAAAAGGAAAACTTGCAGTTAAAAAACACAGATTCTAAAACCTGTTGCATAGATTTGAATGCTAACTCTTGTACTTATTAGGTGTGCAACCTTGGGAAGTTACCTAACTTCTCTTGCCTCAGTTTTCTCATCTGTAAAATGGGGATAATAACAGTCACTACCTCATAGCATTGTTACGTGGTTTCAATGCGTTCATGCATATAAAGCACTTACAAGGTGCCATACTCATAGTGGGTGCTATTATAATTTAGTAACTACAGATTGATATTAGTATTGGCTGCTATCAAGTTGCTCCATGTTCTCTCTTGCCCCTGCTAGATTGTAGGATATTTCACGGCAGATTTGTGTTCTTCCTTCTAGTAGAATGCTTTACATATAATTACTTAACAAATGCTTGCCCATGAATGTTTAAATAAAACACCTATATGATGCCAAAAGTGCTTACAAAATTTTTTAATAAACCCAAAACTCACTTTGCTAAATGCCACAATTGTAAAAGAGGTTATACAAGTACCAAATTATGGTTGGACTCTCCACTACTGAAATTCTGGTTTCACCCCTTCAAATTAGAGATGAGAAACATGAAAGAATCCAGGGTGCCTGGGTGGCACAGGTGGTTGGGCCTCTGACTCTTGGTTTCAGCTCAGGTCTTGATCTTAGGGACCTGAGATGGAGCCCCACGTCAGGCTCCCCGCTCAGTGCAGGGAGACTCGGCTTGTGAGACTGCCTCTGCCCCTCCCTGCCTGCGCTCACGCACACTCTCTCTCTCAAAATAAATAAGTAAATCAAAGAAAGAAAGAAAGAAAGAAAGAAAGAAAGAAAGAAAGAAAGAAAGAAAGAAAGAAAGAAAGAAAGAAAAAGAAAAGAGAAAAGAAAAGAAAAGAGAAAGGAAGGAAGGAAGGAAGGAAGGAAGGAAGGAAGGAAGGAAGGAAGGAAGGAAGGAAGGAAGAGGGAGGGAGGAGAATCCTTTGGGTAACAAGTCTTCTACATTATTATTATTGAAAAAGCACTTTGTTAAAAACCAAGGGACCTACATTCGGCTCCTAGCTCCATCTCAGGCGATGTGACCTTCTGCAAGTCATTCAACCTCATTGTGCATACTCCACTGAAATAATAAAATAAGAATAATTAACCATGCTTCAAAAGAAAGTTGCTCTATAAATAAATGGCATTATCCTTAACATTTGAGCTTATTACCTGAGGACACAATAAGTCTAATTTTCTAAAAATACTTTTGAACATTGTATTTTCATGTTCAAATATGATGATGATCATGGTGACTATAAATGCATGTAACACTGCTTAATACATGATGTATCTCATTAGTATGGGGAGCTGGCTTTTGAAGTACTTGAATGTACATTATTGTAATAATCATGACAAAATATACAGTGAATATACAGTTACTTGAGCAATGCGTCTCTTGGTTCATTCCCTTCTACATGCCTATGGCATGCCATAACCAGGTCAGCTACCCAAGGATCAACTGTCTCATCATTTGTCTGACATCAGAAATAAAGAACACCAGAACAGGGGAATGCAGGAACACTACTTTCGTGCACTTCCAACCCAAAAGGTTATACTAGCCCTCCAACACTGGAAACCACTCTCAATAACCTACTTAGACTTACCCATTCGCTTATCAAAACTGCTACTGAACTTTTATCATCTCTAAAGTATGACTTGATTTGTTGCTAGAGTAACTATAATAAAAACTGAAGGGAATCATAACAACTCAAAATCTATAGAAGACATTATTCAAACAGAATTACCCCTCCTCCCAGTAGTTTAACTGTCATAAATATCTCACTATTTTCTTCTATGAGGACCTGAAATCTGGAATAAAGATAAATCAAGAAAATATATGACCTCTCTGAGTATCATAACACCAAAAATCTCCAGGTTTAAAAGACAACATTGTTTATTGCACACATTTTTCTGCACCTCCCTTTCCCTTCAAAATGAAGGTTAAACTTTTACATCCTATTAAGCTAAATACTATATTTAAATTATATATATTTAAATTACATATATAGCCAATCATATTAAAAAATTGACATTTTCCTTGCATTCAATGTGATACCATCTTTGAATAAGTAATAAACCAAGCAGTTACCATAAACTTTCTTATCTGCCAGAAAACTAGTGTTACTTCTAAGCAGTCAGTTCACTGTGTAACAGACACATGTTCAAAAAATAACATTCCCATGGGATTAAGGCAATATAAAGGAAAGAAACAATTTTCCCTTACATTTCTGGTTCATATATAAGTGGCAAAGCTCCTATAGTATGCCACAAGTTTTAACTAGCGAAGCCATTAAATCTACAAAGAGTCAATAATATGAACATCTACTAGGAAGCCTGAATTATGCTTAGGACTCGATATGCATTAGTTCACTTAATTCCTTAAAACCACCAAATGAGACTATTTACAGAGGAGGCAAACAAAGCTCGGAGAGGTGAAGGGAGTTGCCCAAAATCACATTGGCAACAAGAGGCAGAGTCGGGATTGGAACCCAGGCCTATGATTCCAGGGCTCAAGATTTTAGCCACTGATTTCTACTGCCTTCCCACTGAGAAATATTCAGCAGTAGAACAGAGAACATTGTTGACACGAAGTTCTTTAGAAAATTATGGTCATTTTTATAAAATAGAACCAGGAAGCAAAACTCTACAACTCTATTATCCCCTTTTACTGAAAAACTGTAAAATGTAAAAGCACTTGACACAAAGACTACAATGACCATCCCTTAATCACCCCTCTATACCCATGTCCTGATGAGCTCTGGGCAGTAACACAACAATACAACAATGGCAGGCCCTGTGAACTGTGGAGTGGGGCGACAACAATGAAAGTGGGACAGCAATAATCAAAATCAGTTGAAAGATTTAGTGTTTGACTTACTCCCGTACTTTCACTGCTTTTCTTCACTTGCCTTTCTCTTCTTCATCTTTCCTATTTAGAGCAAATCAAATCATTTGCTTGGTAACAGGCATTCCTCCAATGGACTGCTCACCCCTTTTCAAAACCATCTAAAACTCTAGAAACCTTTTGTTACCCTCAAAGCACATGAACCTTGACATTAAACATTTCAGTAGCCAGCAATTAACAAAGCAATCTCTATACTGTATGTGTTATAAATGAAAGCAGCTTTAAAGTTAGCAGAAGTTAACTTCAATCAGTGACATAGGCAAGCACTCATATGATGAGACAAAGCTTTGACCCCATCAATTGTGCTGCTTTAAGTTCATGGTCATTGTGTTCTAACAGCCTGTCTTCTGAAGATCAGTCCCTTGGCAGGCCCTTTACTATCAATCTATGCTATTTCTCACCAATATTAGAAACTCTGTTAGGACTCAACACATTTTAAGATTTAGATCATTATCAAACAACCAGAGTGTTCTCTTGAACTAAAAGAAATTAGACAACATGGCGGAAAAATCTAATGTCTATTACCATTCCTGAGGGTCACCATGAAAATTTAAGGCTATGAAAATGTCTGGGCATTTGACTAAAGGAACAGACGACTCAGCATATTATGGCCTACTTAGTGCTTTTCAAAGGGTCACCCCAGGGTTCCCACAGCTGACCTTGTGCAAGACTTTCTTTGAAGTACCAGGTTTTACCTCAAATTTTCATATGAATATTGCATTTTAAAGCACAATGTATATGAATCTATTTAAATATTATTAAACATTTTTAATAAGCTACCAGTGAATGTTCTCCTAAATCTTTGTGTAAAACAGATTCCTCAAGAATACACAAGCTGGGGATCCCTGGGTGGCGCAGCGGTTTAGCGCCTGCCTTTGGCCCAGGGTGCGATCCTGGAGACCCGGGATCGAATCCCACGTCAGGCTCCCAGTGCATGGAGCCTGCTTCTCCCTCTGCCTATGTCTCTGCCTCTCTCTTTCTCTCTGTGTGACTATCATAAAAAAAAAGAATACACAAGCTGTTTTATTTTGTAGCTCCTGGGGGCACATTATCACATCACCATCCTGCTCATCCAGTATACCCAGTGTACTCCAGTTTGAGAAAATGAGCACTGAACAGAGATTCTATTTGCTTAAACTAGTGCAATGCCTAGAATATAATAGGTACTTAATACATATCTGTTGAATGAATTGGCAGAATGGTTTCAAGAACTAGTTTTCCACTGTAGAGAACATTCCTGAAAACTCATTTGAGACATATAATTACTCCCAAACCCACAAAGGCAAAAGGACAAAGAGAATGTATCAATTATGATTTACAAATATTGATAAGGAAGAATAATAAAAATCATATTTTACTTAATTTAGTTAGAAATGAAAGATTGCCAGGATGTCATATAGGGATATTATTTCCTATTACTGGGGAGGGAGGGCAGGGAGTGGTAAAGTTATTAAAAACCAATTCCATATATTGCACACAAAGACGAGTTTTCAATTGTCTGTTGTGTTTTCCTTTGTACATTTTTAATATTAATGATCTCAAACTTATGGAGAAAAACAAAGAATTATAATGGACAACCATGTTCCCATGTAACCATGCATGGTTCTGGAACTACTAAAAGCCAGGAACTATGCCTCATTTGTTTTTACCTTTCTCCTGCTTTTAATACTGATTTCCATACACATGAAGAGTTCAATAAATATTTAGCAACTGCAAAGTAGAAGTGTTTAATCATATTAAATAAATTCTTAACTCAATCCTCCCTTCTCTCCCCACTAAAAGACTCACTCTAAAGAAGCATGCTTTGGTTAAAATAACAAAAGAAAAACAAAAAATAAATATTCCTAATGGTACTAGATGAGAGAGTATTGAAAGACCTAGTCCTTGGCTCATTTCAATCACATGACCCATATCTGTTTTCCTATGATAAAATGAGCCTCGTACAGCCAGCCCTCTATTCAGAGTTGTTGCATGAATAAATCAGCACGTGTTTACATGGTAACCAGTATAAGAAAGGTACTGGGAAGGAGGCAGCTGTATGTTTACCTTTCTAATCTCCACCACCAAAAGCAACAACTTCTTATGTGCAAGGTGCTGATTTAAGCACTTTACTGTAAGGTATACAATCCCTTATCTGCAAAACTTGGTGCCAGATGTGTTTCCAAATTCAGAAATGTCCAGGCTTTTGGAGAGGCAATAACCTGTATATACTATATATTACATAATACCACAGTAGGGTCTGAGGCACTACTCCATAAATATACTAATTTGCCAGCAAAACCAAATGACAATTAACATTAAATAGAATAAAGACCATAAATATCCTCATATCAGTTCAAGTCAGATTTTGCCGCCACCTGAGTATGGCACTTACCAAACAAAAATTTTTATCGGCTATCAGAGCTTTTGAATTTCAACAACTGCAAACAACAAGTTGTAGACTTAGGTGACTCATTTAATCCTTATAAGTACCCTAAGAGGCAAATTCTCTCATCCTTATCTTACTTACAGATGAGAAATATGAGGTATGGAGAGGTTAACCAATTTGCCCAGTGTCCCACGGCTAGTAAGCCTCCTAGCCAAAACTGGAACACAGCCTAACCTCAGACAGAGCTTACGCTCTTAACAACTATACTCCAGGTCCTCTGAGAAACACCTTGAGAACACTTGACAAATATGTGAAAAGTAAAACAGCATTCAACGATTTAAGTATCTAAAACAATAATAGGAGAAACATCACAAGACAGTATCTATTCCTTATTCAACTATTTATAGAGGGCATAGCAAATGCCCGGTGCTCAGGATACAATGAGGAGCGAACCAGACAAGGTCCAGGTTGCCTTCATGAAGTCAGAGACCAGTGGGGAGATAGCCAGGTATCAAATAAACGTAATCATGTTACTCAAGGGAAGTGTGTGATTATCAGAGGAAGAGATTGGGTCATTGGCTTTGGTGTAAAATAGGACAATGGATTTGAACTGTTCCTTGACTAATATTGGGATTTGCAATGACAGAAAAGAAAGGGGAGGGCTTCTCAAATAGATGATGGCATGGCATCCATTCAACAAGCAGTTATTGCGTATCTACTCTATACCAAGAATAAAGCTAAGCAGAAAAGTTCCAAACTGGAGAAAATCAGTTTAAACCAACAGAGGATTTGTGTAAAAGAGTAATAAAGACATGTAAGACAGTAGGCTTGGGTCAAACCATGAAGATTCCTTGAGTGCTAAGTTAAGGAGTAGGAGGTATACTCTGCAAGAGTTGCTGAAGATTATTTTGCAGGTTATTGCCCCATAATAAATATTACGATTTACCCCATCTGGGTGGCTCAGTGGTTGAACGTCTGCCTTTGGCTCAAGTCATGATCTCAGGGTCCTGGGACCAAGTCCCACATCAGGCTCCCCACAGGTAGCCTGCTTCTCCCTCTCCCTATGTCTCTTCCCCCTCTCTCTAGTCTCTCATGAATAAATAAATAAAATCTTTTAAAAATTTTACCCCTGTGAAATGTTGATGACTATCTGAATTCCTACTTTGGGGCCAATCAGACCTCAAAGCTGGATTGCTTCTGAGCAGGAGCTCAGGACACAAAATAAATATCAAATCTAAATTCATTTATGCCTCAAGGAATAGAGTAACTCTAATCTCTCAAAGAATGGCAATTTGAAAACTCTGGAGAGGGGTGCCTGGCTGGCTCACTCACAAGAGCATGCGACTCTTGATCTTGGGGTCATGAGATCAAGCCCCATGTTGGGTGTAAGGATTACTTAAATAAATAAAAACTTCTTTAAAATCTTAAAAAAAAAAACCTCTGGAGAAGGCAAAGGTAAAAGAAAATGGCAAGCTCCCATTAAAATCTCACATGCCATTTCTAAAACCTAAGTATTCTTTCATATTCAAATAAAACCTCCAACCTTCCAAAGGAAACATATTTCTATGAAAAAAATAAAACATCATTCTTTGAGAAACAAATTCTTAGGCTGATCAATGGTCTGTTTTTTAATAAAGCTGATGTCAACTTACCTCAGGGCACAGGTGACAAGATAACTCTGGAAAGTAAACTGCTTTTCGACATATTCATCTCAGAGCTCCCAGTCTCCTATCCACTTTTCCACACAGAGTGGAAGAACCAAATTACTTATTTAGCATACATATCAAACAAAGCTTTTCATCCTCAGGTTTTAATGTAAACAACTGAGCAGCTAGACAACCTCTGCAAAACACATTTTTATTTATTTCCACCGAGTAATTTTTTTTTCCAGCCAGTGGTGACCTTCCACAGGAAAGTAGTTAATACTCTTCCATGGCTTCCTCTTGTTCTGAGAATCAAATCCAAATTCTTTCTCAGAATTTCCAGGCCCTCTATTATTATCCAACTCCCTTTTGGGCTCTGAAATACCTTTATTCCCATCTACCCACCTCATTGGGGCTAACCATCCTGGCTTGCTTTCTGTTCCTCAAACACCCTGTGTCTGTTTTCCTGCCCCAAGGCCTTGGCTCTTACTTGGCTCTCTGATCTTCGCAAGGTAGGTTTATTCCTTCTTCTCTTTCAGGTCTCTGTTCAAAGGTCATCTTTGCTGCTAAGAGGCCTTTCCTGACCACCTTTGCCAAATAAGCCCTTCCCAGGTCTCCATATCACATTTTGTTATTTATTACCTTCACTGTTTTTCCTACAATCTGTGAGAATCTTCTTCATTAGTCTATTTGTTGTCTCTATCCTTTGGTGGACTATAGCCTCTGTGAGAAGACACAGGGCCTCATGCCTAATAGAGGCCTTTCGCATATGGAAGTTGCTCAAGAGATTTTGTCAAGTAAATTAATAAATGAATGAACAATATATTTAAAAGCTGATTGATATGAATGTCAGTAACTGGAAAAAAAATTTTTTTTCCTCTAATTTTGAAATGCCTTCTCTAGGGCTGTTCATTCTTCCATAATCTTTCTACATTTTCTGAAATCTGATGATGCCTGGCAAATTGTTTCACAGCAGTAAAAGTAGATCCATTTCAAGTACTGTATTTAAGAAAAAAATACTTTCAGGAGGTTGTAGTAGTTTATTAAACATCAAAATCAATTTGAAAAGTGGTTGGTCTCATTTCACTACTGCAAGTCAAGTTACATGAAGAAAAGTAATATAAAATGTAAAGAAAATTAAAAAGACAATTCATTAGCAAACTGCAGTTATATTTAGCGACATCAGAAACATCCGGTCTGATAACCTCTAGGTATACCAGGTGGGTTTATCAAATACATATTGAGACATGTTGAAAAGATTCAGAGCAAAATGCTTAGGATGAAGTCATAACCAACTTTTGTTTTCTGGCAAACTGAAATAGATCAATTTGGTGGCAATCTTAGATTTAGTATCAGTAATCATCACAAAGGGGGAAAAAAACTAACAGAATGATACAAACTGTTTTCCTTGAAACAATTTGCAAGTTAGTATGTCTTTCCAGGATGGGTTGCCAAGAAAGTCAGAGATTTAGGTTGGCCCAATAAATATAAACCCTCTTTCCCTACTCTATTCCATTTTTGAAATAAAACTCAAGTCAGGAATTTACCAAAAGAGGGAAACTACAAATCATCTGCAATCTATCTAACTAATCTGATAATCAATAGCCTTTACTGCTCGTAAAAACTGCTTTCCTTAGAACCTTGACTTCAAACTCCATATAGTCACACCATGATTTTCAAAGTGTGCTTATGAAAGTGTAGATTTCAAAACCAGGGGAAATTGAGGCTCTTATTCATCTATTTTCTAAATACATTATTGGATGTTGAAGCAGAAACTTACATTCCTTGTCTCACTGCCAAAGCAAGTACTAGAAGGACAGTGAAATTTGGCCCTTACCTTCATTCCCAACTCAGTTTCTTCCGAGATTACTGCCTGTGAATGCACATTGTGTCCATCGCAACACCTGATCCCATATCAAGCAGACAATGCTATAATTTTAAGGATATTGATACAAAGTCGCCATTCAAGGAGCTACAATCTTTAAGTGTAAAATGATGTCATAACTGCTTGGTCGATCATTTTACTTTTCTACTTTCAAATCTGAGCATTAAATACAGCCCATCTCCCAAAAAAACACAGCCACAAACATCAGCATGTGGTAATTCACTGTACCTGCCTCCTCTTTCAGCCTCTCCATTCAATTTTCTTCACTCACTAATTTCAGCATGGAAGTGAGTATATGAGCCTCAGTATGGGAGAGACTGGAGCAACTGCATGTGGAGAAGGTGACATCCCTGAGAAAGTAAGTGGTACTGTGTGAAATTGACTTAAGCAAAGTAATCTCCTGTCCACAGCAAAGCAGTGTGTTTTGTAAGTATGTGATTTGTAAATGCTGCTTCTTGAGGGTTTATACAAATAGGAGGTGTACACAAGAAACTCTGGCTTCTTTAAAAAAAAAATTCAAGGCAGGTGCCATCCCAACAGAGGCAGTTTTAAATTAACCCCGGATTTTCTCAGTTCCCATGCAGTGTGCTTAGTAAACAGCCTACACTAACTTGAGTGAGTATCCCAAACTACTAGAATTCTGAGTACAATAAAAGATGAACATCCCAGTTTTCAGATGGAAGAAATGGAAGCAGGCATCCTAAGTCCTCCTCTCCCTCAGGCCTGCTCAGCAATGGAGGAAGAATCAGATTTCGGGCCATGTGCTAGGATTGCATACAAACATACACACAAACATACATAACATACATTTCAAGTGGTTGTGGTTCTCGGAGTAAGTTATTGAAACCTGGAAAGAAACTTCTGAGTTTCTTAGCTAATATATACTGGAAGATCATTCCCATCAATTTCAGTAAGCCGTAGGCTAGACAGTAAGCTTCCAAGAAAATCATTAGTCAACTGTGATTAAACCAAAGAAGCCAAGACAGTCAGAGATGAAGCCGTTTAGAGAGGAGTTAAAAGCTTCGAGGAAGAGGAGTGTGTTTCTGAGTCGGAAGGCAAGCGCAAAAGCCTCCCAAGTTGGAAGATTGTGAGGGAGGGATGGGTTGGAAGACACAAAGCAGAAACTGTTAGAAGGCAAGAGACAGTGGGGCTGAGGCGGGCGGAGGGACCCCAGACCATCGGGGCAGCGACAGCGAAGCCCGGCCAAGAAGATCTTGGAGGGATAACAAAGAAGCAAAGGAAAACTGGGTTCGGGGGTCCTGAAAGAACCGAGGCGTCAGGCGGAGCCTCGGGCTCTGGGAGGTGGGGATGAGAAGGTGCAGGGATGAGCGCACACCCGCCCGCGAGGGAGAAAGGGGGGGGCGTGCAAAGAGCCCATCTGGCTCCGTGTCCCTCTGCCCTGGTGCAGAGCACAACTCCTTACCGCGCACCGCCTCGCCGCGCCGGGTCCCGGAGGCGAGGAGGCGGCTGCTGAAGCCCCTGCGACTTCAGGACCCTGCCTCACCTTGTTCGCCGCGTCCCGCGTCCCGCCGCCCGTCAGCCCGCCGCTGCGCTCCGAGGGCCAAAGAGCCAGTCGCGCGGCGCAGCCGGGCTCCCTCCGGCTGCGAGACACCAGCCCCCGCACCTCCGCACCCCCCGCTCGCCCTGGTCACTTCGCCCTCAAGCAGGCGGAGAGCGCGGACCCCAACCCGAAAGCCGCTGCACTTATTTTCGAAAGTCCCCGTTCCAGGCTTCCCCGGAATGGGAGCTCAGCTGCAGCGGCCGCAGCGGCAGAGCCTCCGCCTGACCTCACCGGGGGGTGGGGGGAGAGGGAGGGGGCGGGAGCCCAGTTAAGGAGGGGAGGGGGGCGGGGGAGGGAGCGCGCGGGCGGGGGCAACATGGCGGCGGGGGTGGCCCCGGCGGCGCCTGCGCGGGAGGCGGAGGGGAAAGCTGGGGCTAGGACCGTGCGTGGGGTCCGAGCAGAACTCCTCCCCCACAAGCAGCGCGGGGCCGGGGTGGCCCGGGGCGGCGGGGGTTGGGGGGGTCGCCCAGTGGCCCTCACACCTCCGGAGCCGGGACGCTCGCGGTTGAGCACACATGGCCTCTAGTGCCCAGGAGGCAGGAGAGGTGAAAACTGTCAAGTATCCGGGGCGCCAGTGCCCCGGGTCAGCGGCTCCAGGGAGGAGGCCGGCCTTGCTCTCGGCCCCTCATACGCGCCCAGGGCGCCGGGGTGCGCCCCGGAACGGAGCCGCTTCTCCTCGGAGGGGCGCGCACCTCCAAACAAGCCTTCCCGTGCGCCGAGCGCCTCGTGTGTCCCCCTCCCTACGGGAGTGCAGAGCATGAAGAAAGAGGAAGCACAACCACAGCTACAGCAGTTTAACATTTTACTGAGCGTTTACTACAAACCACGCGCTGAACTGTTAATTCGCTTAACTCTCTCAGCTACTCCACGAGGTCCACATTATTCTCATCTCCATTTTGCAAGTGACAACCCTGAGGCGTAAAGGTCAAGCAAGTTGCGAAGGTGACACAATTAGTAAGGGATAGAGCAGGACCCAGGATCCCAAGCAGTGCGGTCCCAGCGCCCAAGCTTCCAAACCGGTAGGGCTGCTGCTGCTCTAAGTCAGAATCTTGACTCTCCTCCCAGTTCAGTCAGCCTAGCCCCCAACAAAAACTCCAAGTCAACCCTGTTTTTCCCCTTTCAGGTCTTCTACCATTCCTTGCCTTCTAGAAGGCTACAGCCTGAGGCCACCTTCCTATACCTCTCCCTTAGACTCGTCTACTGGTAATTCCAGACTCCTCCTAGGAAAAATAATGGGAGCTTGCTATTAACAGCCAGTTTGCTCACTGTTCTGTTTTGTGTTTTCCTTAAGGAAGTGACTGGGTGAGTGTGGGAACTGTAGTTCGTTATATTTCCTAATATTTCTCCCTTTGCCTGCCAGTAAATAGGGATCTGAGCTGTCAGCATTGCTGACTTACTATTTCAGATTCCATACACTGAAATTCTAGCAGCAGGTTTTAGGTGACTTTGAAAATAATCAGCCACTCAAAGACTTTCTAGAACTAAAGATATGACCAGGATGTTACGCTTTATCAAACTGGCAAAAAGAAGAAACTCCAGATGCACATGGAATTTGCATTATTATCTTTTACCTGTCAGTATTTTCAACGCAATTCATCTTTGTAAACCACAATGCATTCATTGACTTCTCCACCAAGCTTATTCATTAATTACTGTATCCCTACATAACACACAAAATGCTTATTATGCAGAAAGCACCTGTTACAAAAGTTTACTGTCTCATTGAGGAGATATGTTTAAAGCAATCGATTTCAGCATATATTAAAAACCTGGCACATAGGCTGAAAATAAATAAAAACTGAGTTGATACACATCCAAGTCATTGTGTCACCCCTGCCATAAAAAGGTTCAAATGCGGTTGTTTTACAGTAAGTTCTCAAACAGAAAAGACAGGAAAATGAAATAGGTGTGCCCCAGTGACCCTTATTCACAAGATGAGAAAACCCTTCATGATACACAGCAAGGAGAGGGTTAATTACAGAATCTGAATTTAAATAGCCAGATGGGAATAACATTATTATGAATACATATTCTGGAGGAATTAATTGCGGTTTGGGTTAGGATGTTTGGATACTTTATCTCGTGGACAAAGCACTCTGAGTTGGAGTTAGTTAGAAGACACTTACATCCTATGTGACATCGTTAGTTTAGTCCCATCAACTCTCTGAGTATGTTTTCCTGAATTTACAGTGAGGATGATAATGATATTGGCTGGTCCTGCACACTGTGTCATTCTGGATTTTAAATCAAATAAGTCATGTGAAAGTATCTTATACACATGTAAAGAATATATGCAAATGTTAAGTGATGTTTCTATTAATATCAGACTGGCCACTATAAGTTAGAGATGTAATTATGAAGGATTTCCCATGCTGACCTGTATCCAAAAATATCAAGAACTAGGAAAAGCATTTGAAGATACAACTGTACAGTAAAAATCTGAAGAATGGGGAGATACAACAGAGATTCAAGAAATGAGAAAACAAGTCAAAAGAAAGTATTGGTGCAAAGAATATAGAAAAGAATGATGGTCATGGGCTCAATTATGTCCCCCTCCTCAAAATTCATATGCTTGATCTTAACCCCCAATACATCAGAATGTAATCTTATTCAGAGATGAATTCTTTAAAGAGGTAATTAAATTGAAATGAGGTCTTTAGCATGGGCCTTAATCCAACTATTGTCCTCATGAGGAGTTCAGGACACATGCCTGCATGCACACTGAGGAAAGACCACGTGAGGATACAGTGAGAAGTTGGCAAGCCAAGGAAAGAGGCCTCAGAAGAAACCAAACCTGCTGACACTTGGATCTCTGACATGTAGCCTCTATGAAAACTATGAGAGAATACATTTCTGTCCTTTGTTGTTGACGCCATCCAGTCTAACAAACTAATATAATGGCAAACCTTTTTAAATTCCAGCTAGAGTATCCTCTGTATTAGTTATTGCTAACTGCTGCATAACAAACTGCCACAGGGACGCCTGGGTGGCTCAGTGGTTGAGCGTCTGCCTTTGGTTCAGGGCATGATCCTGGGGTCCTGGGATCAAGTCCCGCATCAGGCTCCCTCTGCCTGTGTCTCTGCCTCTATCTCTCTGTGTCTCTCATGAATAAATAAATAAAATCTTAAAAAAAAATAAACAAGCTGCCACAAACCTGGTGGCCAGCCTAAGACCACATACATTTCTGTTTCCATGGGTCAGGAGTCCAGGCATGGCTGTGCGCACTGCTCAGGGTGTTACAAGGCTGCAAAGTGTCAGCTGGGCTGCATTCACATGTGGCACTCAGGGTCCTATTCCAAGCTCATTCATATGGTTGCCTGAATTCAATTCCTCATACTTTCAGGACTGAGACTCTCACCATCTATAGGCTCTAGAGCCTGCCCCTCTCCATATGCAGTTTATAACATGGCTGTTGGCTTTGGCAGCTCAGCATAACTCTCCCCTCCAGAAGAGACTTTAATTACATAGTCAAACTCTCTTCTCCTTTGTCATATAATGTAGCCAAATCATCAGAGTGACCTTAGCATATTCACAGGTCTCGACCACATGTAAGAGGAGGAGAATATATGGGGCATCTACACCAGAGGCCAAGACTCTTGGAGGTCATCTTAGGATTCTTCCCACCACACTCTCCAAAGTTTTGACAGCACCAGTTTAATTATATATTTATAAAAATGCACCGAGACAGAGACCACACAGGCAGCTATGGACACACATGCACATATGCACGTGCGCACACAAACACACACACACACATTTCAAAGAGCACAAAGCCATGGCGACCTTCAAGAAATATTTGTAAACCTGCTGTGTGCCTAACAGCTGTGAAACCAAAGGATTACAATGATGTTCACTCTGATTAACGAACAAACGAAAAGTATGAGGACACCTTTTTCGCCTCTCTGCTCCATTTGTGTTCCTTTGAAACACTCATCTGGTCCATTACTGAATGGAACCAGTATTTATGGAGAGCCTACAGGTTGTCTGCTTAGTCCTTTTTTTCTAAAAGATTAATTTATTTATTCATGAAAGACACAGACTGAGAGAGAGAGAGAGAGAGAGAGAGGCAGAGACACAGGTGGAGGGAGAAGCAGGGTCCCCACAGGGAGCCTGATGCAGGACTCAAACCTGGATCCCGGGATCACGACCTGAGCCGAAGGCAGCCGCCCAACTGCTGAGAGACCCAGGTGTCCCTGCTTAGTCCTTTACTCCATAGAATGGAATAAGGAACAGAATTAGGAGAAAGATTTCCATTCTCTTGTGGCTCAGAAACTAGTCCAGATATGAAAAGTAGCCAGATATGTGTATACACACACACACACACACAAACACACACACACACTATACAGTGCAGTGGAGGTAGAGTTATATGTTTGAACACAGAAATAAATACACACTTGCTAAGTGAAGAAAAACCAACATGCTCCCACCCTCTTAGTCAGATAATGAGCTCTAGAATAAGTGAGCTCCTAACTGGGCTTCAAGGAGAGGTCAAGCTCAACCCGGAAGAGTCAGAGGGAGGAAAGGATCTAAAGGATCTGTACAGGTTTTCTAACATCAAAGATGACCCTAGCCATAAACTACACTAACTTTGTGTGAGGGCCTTTGAGAAGATTCTAACCCTGCCCTCTTCTGTCAAAACTTTTCAGAGCCGAATTCTCAGCACAGCTCCTATGCATTTAATACTTACAGGAGCTCGAATTTGGAGGGTTAGAAATCAAAAATTTCCTGGGGAAGCTGTAAGTATAAGGTTCTAAAAATAAAGCTATAGGGTGAGCTCCTCTCTCTGCCTAGATGCTCCAGCCTATGTCCTGACTCTACAGAGGACTGCACCCACAGAAACCCCCACAACACAAAGGGTCCTCAATTCCCCTGTCTCAACTGACTTCCTACTCTGTGTCTTCAAATAACACACTCATCTGCCTCTTAACTTCCCCATTCGTAGCCCTCTGACTGCAATCCTCTCTCTGTCATCCTTTCATTAGTACCAAAAACTCCTCATGGGTAAAGGCCCTGAAGTGGGAACAAGCCTGGTGCATTTGCAGAACGAAAGGAGGCCACTGAGTACCAAGGGAGAAGAGGAGAATGTGAGGAAGTTGGAGATGCTGGCAAGGGCTAGATCCTGTAGGGCCTGCAGGACACGGTGGAGTGTTCGGAGTTGACTTCAAGTGCAAATGATACTACTGATGAGCTTTATAAGCACGAGGGTGAGAAGAGGCAATATATGTTTTAGAATCACCATGGCTTCTCTGAGTTGGCCGTGGGCAAAGCCAAGCTGAGAAGGCTGCAGTAGGCAAACTAGTGACAATGCAGCTTCGAATAGGGTGGTGGCAGTAGAGACAGAAAAAAAAAAAGGCAGATGAATTAGAGATCTATTGAGGAGGATGACCCAGCAACTAGGAAGACACATTCAGTTGGAAGAAAGATGATGTTATTTAATAAGTCGGGGAAGGCTGGAGCAGGTGGGTTTGGGGGGAGGTTTTTTTGGTGGGGGGCGGATGGAGGTTGTTGCCTAGAAAGTTCCTTTTTAGACATGTTATGTTTTTCTGTGCAATATTCAAGAGGAGAAAACAAGCAGGCAGGGATGTATGCATCAAAAACTCAGAATAGCTTCTCTGTGATGGAGAGTCCTCATTGGCAGGCTCCAACAAGACATAGTATATAACCATTGTCTATCTCCCCACCAACATGCTGCAACATGATATACATAACAACCTGGATGAATCTCAAAATAATTATTCCAAGTGAAAGATGCCACACCAAAACAGACGTACGTGATTCCATTTATATAAAATTCTAGAAAATCTAAATAATCTATAATGACAGAAAGCAGATCAGTGATTGCCTGGGGATAAGAATAGGGAGTGGGGGAAGTAACAAAGTAACAAAGGGGTACAAGGAAACTTTTGATAGTTAACTCTGTGTTCATTATCACTACTGCAGTAATGGTTCCACCTGTATGTACAAATGTCAATATATATTAAATTGTACACTTGAAATATGTGCAGGTCATTGTATGTCACTTATCTGTTTAAAAAATCAGTCAGGGGGCAACCCGGGTGACTCAGCGGTTTAGCGCCTGCCTTCGGCCCAGGGCGTGATCCTGGAGTCCCGGGATCGAGTCCCATGTCGGGCTCCCTGCATGGAACCTGCTTCTCCCTCTGCCTGTGTCTCAGCCTCTCTTTCTCTCTGTGTCTCTCATGAATAAATAAATAAAATCTTAAAACAAAAAAATCAGTCAGGGCAGCCGGGGTGGCTCAGCGGTTTAGCACCGCCTTCGGCCCAGGGTGTGATCCTGGAGTCCAGGGACGGAGTCCTGTGTCAGGCTCCCTGCGGGGAGCCTGCTTCTCCCTCTGCCTGTGTCTTTGCCTTTCTCTCTCTCTCTCTCTCTCTCTCTCTCTCTCTCTCTTTCTCTCTCTCTCTCTCTGCATCTCTCATGAATAAATACATAAAAATCTTTAAAAAATAAGATTTATAGCTAAATACTTTTTAAAAATCAGATGCCTTGACAAACTGTAGTGTCTCTATTTTCTTTTTTTTTTTTAAAAAAAAGACTTTTTAAAAAGATTTTGTTTATCTGACAGAGAGGGAGAGAGAGCACAAGCAGGGGGAAGGGCAGGCAGAGGGAAAGGGAGAAGCAGACTCCCTGCTGAGCAGGAGATTCCCGACTGGGGCTGGGGCTCCATCCCAGGACCCAGGGATCATGACCTGAACTGAAGGCAGATGCTTCAATGACTGAGCCACCCAGGTACCCCTATTTTATTCTCTTTCTGTAAATAAGAATACAAAAACAGGGATACAGTCAAGGCTCAGGAATGGATTAGATTCAGAGACTGGAGAGCTGGCGGGACTATCTCCATCTTTCTCTCTGTACATTATCAAGGAATCTACTTCATTATTCTTTCTTATTACAGACTGGCATTTTATGCTTTCCCAGCTGCATGGTAAGACATGAATGGCCACAAATCCTTAGGTTATATCTCTGCTATTTAAGAGGCCAACCAGACTGAAACGAGGATCTCTAAAACTCAATTCCATAGTCCATTGGAGTATTTCTGATTGGCCCTTTTTGTATCAGGTATGGACTTCTGGATCAATGAACTAATCTCTGGCCTGCACGGAATCTAAACTAGATGAGAAAAATCTTAGCCTAGCCATTAAGGATTTGGGAAGATAGGGGCACCTGGCTGGCTTAGTCAGAGGACCATGTGACTCTTGATCTCAGAGGTCATGAGTTCAAGCCCCACATTGTGCATAGAGCTTACTTAAAATAAATAAATAAATACATTTAATTTTTAAAAAAGAGAATTGGGAAAACAGTTATCATGACTTTAGAGCTTTAGCCAGATCCAAAAAGGTATTGTTACTGCCAGCCAAGAGTCCTACTAAATCATCTGGCATTTATAATGGGGGATACCAGGGGAAAGCCAGACATACTAGGTAAGAAACTTCAATTTCTAAGGTCTCACCAAAGAATTTCCTGAGGCATCCTCCTCCTACACAAATGTATTCATGGTTTTCATTATAAAGCCAGTAACACCATGATTGGTGGAATATACCATAGAAGCATCCAGAAATTAGAGAAGGGAAGCCCACATTCTTTACCTACACCCTACCACAGAGTTTTCCACTATGCTCTGAAGTTCAGACTATTAAATAAAGAACAAGGGGAAAGAACAGAGTCCCAAATGTCAGCTTTTATTTTTTTTAATATTTTATTTATTTATTCATGAGAGACACAGAGAGAGAGAGAGAGAGAGGCAGAGACACGGGCAGAGGGAGAAGCAGGCTCCATGCAGGGAGCCCAACGTGGGACCCGATCCTGGGTCTCCAGGATCACGCCCCGGGCTGAAGGCAGCGCTAAACCGCTGGGCCACCAGGGCTGCCCTAAATGTCAGCTTTTAATCAAATTAAGCAAAGAGAATATCATTCTCATAAGTAACCAAGCTATTGTAGTAAGGAATCTGGGATGCCACATAACACAAAAGGGCTCTGGAATTATCCTCTAGCTTGAAATGAAATTAACAGGCAACTGATTAAACTATTCCAGGAGTTATTTAAAAACATTTCTTAAAAACTACCATGTTAAAAGTCAGATTCACCATCTTCTCTTTTCCCCAAACCAATGCCCTTCTTTTTGTCAATAAATACATCATTTTTCCTGTCACCCAAGTTTAGAATGTCATCCATCTCCCCCTTCACTCAATAAGTATTTACTGAATATCTCCCCTATGCAAGGCCAATGCTAAAATCTATGAGAGACACAAAGAAATATAAGAGCTGGTATCAAAAAGTATAAAATCATTTTGGGGAGATATGTCAAAACTCAAGTAACCTCTATAGCAGCTATATGTGATAAGGGCCCGTAAGCAATGGGAATCCGTATAAACCCTGTTGTATCTATTGATATGGATGTTGGAAATAAATTTCCAGCATCAAGAATTTGGTTAAATACACTATACAAGTAAATAATCTAATAATCCATAGTCTATCAAAATGATACATGATTATATGTATTGAAATGGAAAGATGTTCATGATAGATTACAAAATAGCATGTATGATATCGCCACAATACACATGCAAATATACATACAGAGAAAACTATACAATAAAACAGTACCAGTGATTATCCATTGCTATGTAGGAATATGGGTACAATCATATTCTTTTATTTGTTTGTACTTCTGATTTTTCAGTACTAAGCATGGAAGAAGAAAATAATGTGATTCTTTTTCTAACAAAGAAAAAAAGGCTTCAGAGAAAATTCAATACAAAGTCGTGTTTTAGCCATCTCATCTCTAAGTGGGACTATATCCACTAGAGATTTAAAAATAGAGTAGTTGGGGCACCTGGCTAGTTCAGTTGGTAGAGCATGTGACTCTTGATCTGGGGCTTGTGAGTTCCAGCCCCACATTGGGTGTAGAGATCACTTTAAAATAATATCTAAAGATTTTTATTTATTTATTCATGATAGACATAGAGAGAGAGAGAGAGAGAGAGGCAGAGACACAGGCAGAGGGAGAAGCAGGCTCCATGCCGGGAGCCTGACGCAGGACTTGATCCCGGGACTCCAGGATCGTGCCCTGGGCCAAAGGCAGGAGCCAAACCGCTGAGCAACCCAGGAATCCCCCTAAAATAATATCTAAAAAGAAAAGGCAGACCACTTAATCAGAAGATATTTATACCGAGATGGTAGTTAAAACAATGGAAACAATTAAGAAAACTCAGGGGAACATAGTCTCATAGAAGTCTTAGGTGCCAGATGAGAGACCAAAGAATAATAGAAAAGAGAAGAGGTCACCTGCAAGGGAGAAACAAGGAAACATTAGAACCAAAGGAGAATCAGTTGTGCTAACCATAAAAAAGAGAGTGGAGGGGGACATGGTAACACTCTCCAAGTGGAACTGTCCCAAGCAAGTGTTGAATTTTAAAGTTTAAGAAGCCTTTTTAAAAATTTACCATGGTATAACCATATAAAATAGTGTCATCTTTATCAAATGTGAATCTAAATATGTCATTTATCAGTTTAAAACTGGCTGCTTCTTTGCACATTAGAACCACAAAAATCATGAGACCAGTGCTGGAAGGGAATGCAAAGACCCTTTTGTCTTGACCCTTAATTTCACCAATGAGCAAAGTGAGGCCCAAAGAACTAAACTGATTTTCCTTAAGTCACACAACCAGCAACTTAAACAGAGTTAAAATTTTTCAGCTGTCTGTACAAAAAGGGAATGTAGGAGTTTTGGTAAATGAATCCTTAGATATTTTGTTAAACTCACGTTGTCAGCAGTTTCAAGGTTCCTCCTTTTCCAACCTTTTCCTTCCCTGTAGCTCTGAATAGCCTACCCTGTTCCTCCTCTTTCCACCTTCTCCTATCCTTTCTCCTGAACCTGTTTATTTTTGAGGTAACTCCTTCATTTTGCCAGGTCTCTGTTATGACCTCCATAATAGGAACACCCCCTTCTTGCTATCCTAGCACACAGCTTCTCCATTTACCAGACTCAACTCTAGGGTCACTTTTCCTAACAAGCTTTTTCTGTCCGCCCAGGTGGTAATGCACACACATTCTTGGGTGGTGGTGAAGAGCAAAGTTTACCTGGGTTTGAATCCAAGCTCTGCCACTCACTATAACCTCAGGCGAAGTACTGAATCTCTTTTTGCCCACTTGCAGTATTTAGTAAAATAGGAATATTATTAATTCCTTATATATAGGATTCCCCTAAAGGTTGACAAAGTCATGATACATAATACACTCAGAATAGTGCCTGGTCCACAGAAAGGGCTACCTAAGTAAGCCTCAGATGCCATCATTATCTATGACCTACTCCTCTTATCAGAGTACCAGAAACCACTTCTGTTTTTTTTTGTTTTGTTTTGTTTTTACATGTATGCCTCTTCTTACTAGACTATAAGCTTCCTGAGGTCAGGAATGATGCTGATGAGCGTTTAATGGATGCTCGTGAGGGGGGCACCTGGGTGGCTCAGTCAGTTAAGCATCTGCCTTCTGCTCAGGTCATGATCACGGGGTCCTAGGATTGAGCCCCATGTCAGGCTCCCTGCTCAGCAGGGAGTCTGCTTCTCCCTCTCCCTCTACCTGCCGCTCCCACTGCTTATACTCTCTCTCTCTCAAATAAATAAATAAAATATTTTTAAAATCTTTTTAAATGTTCACGGGATAAATATATAACCGTCTAACAAACCATCCCTACTCTAAACAAACTAGGTCCAAAATAAGACTGTTATAGAAACATATAAATTGAGTAATGTCTGCACATCCATGCTTTAAATATTGAACCCTGCAGGTACATTTGAGTCAATGCCCATTCACAAAACTCTCACACAGTTGTTCAATTCTGTTAGTCAAGGGACAGTAGAAAGTGGAGATATGTTATTCTATCACATCCTTTTTTAAACAATCTCAGAACTGCTCTGGAAAGGGCTTCCATTTCACTTCTTCCATGCTGGCTGGTGAGCTTTCCTGAACACTTTCTAACTTGGGCAAGCCTTTTCCTTCACTGACTCTTCCCTAATCCGTAATTGGGATAATAACACTCATTATTAAATATTTCACAAATTGCGATGATTCATGAATTAATGTTACTAATGTACTTCAAGATGAAATGTGCTATGGAATCGCAAACTATTGTTGCTGGGGTTTGCACGCCATCTCTACTCTTAGCGACAGCAAATGTGAATATGGGAACTTTGTTTATCAGGGGTTCAGCTTCCATTTCTTCAGGTTAACTTTCTTCTGATGTAAACTGGCATTTCCTTCTTATGGGCCTGCCTTGTTATTTCAGGGGCAAAATAAGCAGTAAGAACTCCTTGCGAACAATGGTTCCACTTTCATAAACATGATACTGTTAAGGATCTCCTCTTATTGTTAGGTGGGACTTGAACAGCATCTGATCAAGTTTCTACCTCCAATCTCTCATCCCCAACAAAGTCTCCACTGCACCTGCAGATGTTGATCTGTTTCAGTTACTGATTCGATTCAAAAGCCAAACATTCCCTAACCACCAGTGATGACGCCCCACGCTCACTAACAGCCACAGTACACATTAGCCATGTCTTCTGACTAGCCTCGGCCTTTGCTAACATAGACAAATTAAAGAACTCTCAAGCTGTGCTAGCCAACAGAAATATAATGTAAGCCCAAATGATAGCCACAAATGCAATTTTACATTGTCAAGTAGCCACATTTTAAAAGGTAAAAAAGCAAACAAACAAAAAAAGGTAAAATCAATTTAATAATGTAGTGTCTCTAATCCAAGAAAGCACAGCATCTTTAACAAGCAATCATTACAAAAAATAACTAATGAGATATTTTGCGGTCCTCTTTTTTTGGATGAAGTCTTTGAAATCTGGTGTGTATTTCACACTTAGAGTGTATCACACTCAGATGAGCCACATTCTAACTCCTACATGGAGCACACTGTGGATAATGGCTACTATGTTGGACAGTACAGGTCTAGAGTTCTGGTTTATTGACCTAAAGTAATCTGAAATTATACACACACACACACACGGAATTTTATATATATATTATATATATAAACCACAGAATGGTCTCCAGCACTACTCCTCTCAGGTAATACTTTGAGTGCAGGAAATGACGTGGAAAAGGTAGTGATTTTTTATTGTCTACACAGAGGTTCTGCTACATACGGCTAATAAGCTACAATAGTATTAAGTAGTAATATGCTACAACAGTAAATGTTATGTAGAAAAACTGAACATTGTAAAGGATTTGGATTGCACATATAAGACAGCTGTTACATTTCTGAACAATCGAAAGAGAAGTGGCACTAAGAATGACCTATGGAGTGTATCAAGTGTAGAACAAAGGACATTTTTTAAATGATAGCAATGCTTGTCTGAAGCTGTGAAGATTTGGAATCACAGAAGATTTTTAAGAAAAACCATTTATTTCTCTGACTTACTTCACTCATAATACCCTCCAGTTCTATCCACGTCGAAGCAAATGGTGGGTATTCGTCGTTTCAAATGGCTGAGTAATATTCCATTGTATACATAGACCACATCTTCTTTATCCATTCATCTTTCGATGGACACCGAGGCTCCTTCCACAGTTTGGCTATTGTAGAGATTGCTTCTGTGAACATTGGGGTGCAGGTGTCTCAGCTTTTCACTGCATCTGTATCTTTGGGGTAAATCCCCAGTAGTGGGTCGTAGGGTAGCTCTATTTTTCACTCTGAGGAATCTCCACACAGTTTTTCAGACTGGGAAATAAACAAGGGGTAGTAGAAGGGGAGGTGGGCAGGGGGATGGGGTGACTGGGTGACGGGCACTGAGGGGGGCACTTGATGGGATGAGCACTGGGTGTTATACTATATGTTGGCAAATCAAACTCCAATAAAAAAATACACAAAAAAAGAAAAACAATTTATATTCCTCTCAAGTATATAGAGAAATGCAAATTAGACTGGCAAAGAGTTGGTAGAGGCCCTTGACAGACCTGCTCTATTAATCAGAAAGTCAGCCAAGTGATGTGTCCAAGTCTTCCCCACATGCTGTTTCCTCCATCTAGGTACACCATTCCCCAGGCTTTTCTCACCAACAACTTCTAATACTCTTCAGGTCTTAGCTTCATGTTTTTCTCCAGAAGACCTTATCTCATATTCTAGACTACAATGGGTATTTCTGTACTATTCCCATAGCATGCTGTACTCCTCAAATCATATGCTCCCATGAATGCAAACCCTTATTTGCCTTCTTACTGGAATATAAGCCCCATGAAGCGATGGATCAGTTCTGTCTCATTTGTTACTGGATCCCAGTGTTTCAAATAAAGCCTGGCATATTGGGAATGCACAAATAAATATTTTTGATTTAATCTATTGACTCAAGTCACTAAGTTAGTATGTTATGTGAAGGACTGGCTATATTAGCACACTGATTATACCTAAAAGAGTGCATCAGTAGTATTCTTTTAAGTGCTTTGTATGCTCCTGATACAATCTTGTTTATAATACTGATGCTTTGGGCAATGTTTTTATTTTTCCATAGAAAGGGCAAAATCTCAGTCTTGGTATAAATGTTCTCAGATACTCAAGCAGTCAACTACATTTTAATAAGGCTGTACCGTATTCTGATTAGATTGTCCTTGAAACTTCATACCAGCCACTTCATCTCAGGGAGTTTTAGAATGTTATTTATCTACCTAACATGAATGATTTTAAACTATGCATCTCTTTTTGATTTAGGCGCTATGTACTTTACCTAAATACAGAGTTATGGTATAAATCCAACATTTTTACATTCAAGATAGAAGAAATTGCATTTCAATTGCATTCAAATTTTCCTGGTACATTTGGAAAAAATACTTGTTTAAAGATTTTATATATTTATTTAGGAGAGAGCGAGCATGAATGGGGGGTGGGGAGGAAGGAAGGGCAGTGGAAGAGGGAGAAGCAGACTCCTCAAGGAGCTCAAGGGAGCTGGAGGCAGGCTCAATCCCAGGACTCAGGGACCATGACCTGAGCCAAAGGCAGACACTTAACCAACTGAGTCACCCAGGTGCCTCTGGAAAAAATACAATAGGTTAACAACTATTTCCTTACAGTATAAAATATGTACAGCCAGGAGCTACTCCCTTAAGTAGCCATATGTGACTTGTTCCAACACTCTTCTACTTCGGAATATAGCCTCATGCATGTCAGAAATGTCCTAAACTCTTCCAAACCTCCCACCTCACTCTTCACCCCAGCCTACTTACCAGGTTTCATTTACCATTCTTTGTGTTTGACATCCGCTGCTGTTTCCCTGATTATTCTTACTAATGATAGCTAATATCTGTTGAATGCTATGGTGTACCAGGCACAGTGCTAAACCCTTTGCAAACATTATCTCCTTCAATACTCACAACAATCCTGAGGCAAATGTCATTGGTGTCCTCATCATAAAGGTTCAATCTGAGGCACAGAATGTTAAATAACTTTCCTAAGGATTCATAGTGATTCAGAGGCAGAGCTGGGCTTCGATCCTAGGCAGGGTGGCTCTGGAGTCTACATTACATCATTTTGATGAAAATGTGAACATTCTGGGGCTACCCAGGGGAGGGCTCCAATCTGCCTTGCTCTGGTTTTCTCAGTGGAATAGGGAAAGAAATGATATTATTTTTACTCAAGATACTTGGATATATAACACATCATTGAGTTGTATGCCTTAAACTTACACAATATGTCAATATGTCTCAACAAAGCTGGAAAAACCCTTGTTACAGATACTTGGGGGACTCCTGGGTGGCTCAGTGGTTGAGCATCTGCCTTTGGCTCAGGGCATGTTCCTGGGGTCCTAGGATCGAGTTCTGTTTCGGGCTCCCCGCAGGGAGCCTGCTTCTCCCTCTGCCTATGTCTCTTCCTCTCTCTGTGTGTCTCTCATGAATAAATAAATAAAATCTTTTAAAAATAAAAAATTTGGGTTGCCTGGGTGGCTCAGTGGTTGAGCGTCTGCCTTCAGTTCAGGGCATGATCCTGGGATCCAGGATCAAATCCTGCATCTGGTTCCCTGCAAGGAGCGTGCTTCTCCTTCTGCCTATGTCTCTGCCTCTCTATATGTTTCTCATGAATAAATAAATAAATCTTTAAAACAAATAAATAAAATTTTAAAAAGATAATTGGGTATATAGATACAGTGACAAAGAATGCTGATTAATTTTTTTCAATATAAGTTTCTCCATCATTCCTCTCCCTAAACGCTACCTACATTCTTATTTATTTGGAAATCACTATGACGGATTTTTTCCATCAAGTTATGTATAGAATATTTATTCCCACATTCCTTGTTATTGACAAGATTCCCCCCCACCCCTGCTCAAACTTCATCTAAGAACTGAGTTATAGGCATAGGAAGAACAAAATTTTTGACTTGGAAAAGGACTTTAGAGAAGTTCCAAACTTTCCAACTTACAGGTAAAAATTCCAAGGTCGAGACTGAATAGGCCAGGTCTTTAGTTGCTTACTTAATTCTCAAATCCTGCATATATTTATTGAGTACCCACTATCTATTCTACATGGTGCAAAAGACACAAAGCATGTCTTTAAAGTTTATATACTAGTAGGGGGAGGAAGATAATAATCAAGTAAGCAACTGAATAAATAAGATAGTTCCAGGTAATAAGATGTGTTCTGGAAAAAATAAAACAGAAATGGGAAAGTGAGTGATCTGGCATGGGAGGAGGCCATTTCTGAAGGCATGGAAAACAAAGACTGCTCTCAAGAAGCACAATTTGCACAGAGCTCTGAATGATGAGAGGAAGCCATCCAAGCAAAGATCTGAGGGAAAATCATTCCAGGGAGGACATGGCAAGTGAAAAGCCCTGAAGTGGAATGAATTTGATGCACTGAAGGAATAGAAGAATAGCGATTATAGCTGAAGGATAGATAGTAAATTATCAGCCAAGAGGTAGGGCATGATGTCATGGAAACAACATTATGTAGATATAGATAAAAACAAAATCATTTAGGGCCTGTGGGCTGTGCCAAGAAATTTTATTATTATTCTGATGGCAGTAAGAAGCCATGGGAAAATTCGAAGCAAAGCAGTGATGTGATCTTAGTATTTTAAGCAATAATATTAAGTGGTGCTAAAACCTTAATCAGAGTGTGACAACAGCTATAACTTATCATTAGTGTTCAGGGGTTTACCAAATTCCCTAGCCATGAGCTGAATTCGCTGAATATCAATGCTTTGAGAAAACAATGGACATTTTTAGAAATCTTAACAATTAATAGTAATGACCCCACTGAATCACATCCTCCTATACCCATTACCCTCCTGTAGTCCTCTAACACATTGACTTGTTGCTTGGCCTCCCACATTGACTCTATGACTTCCCTGGCTCGTGTACATGAACAAATGAGTCACAAACAAAAGCTTGAAAATCATTTAAGCATCCGAGCTTGCTCTCCCTTGCTGCGGGTAGAAGGCAGCAACCACGTGAAGTTCAGGCTAGCCTGCAAGAATGTGAGTGACACTTGGCCCAGTTACTTCCATCACCCCTGCTGATACCGAGCTAACCACCACCAGACATATGAATAAGCCCAAGCTCAGGAATAAGACATGCCAACACTTAGTGGAGCAGGGACAAGCCATCCCAGCTAAGTCCAGCCCAAACTACCAGCTCACAGGATCATGAGCAAATCAAAGACTGCTGTTTTAAGCCACTAAATTCTGGAGTAATTTATTATGCAGAAATGAGTAAGATAGCTATCGAAATAGAGTACCCTTTTTTAAGATTTTGTATTTATTCATTTGAGAGAGAGAGAGAGCACACGCAGGGGGAGAGGCAGAGGGAGAGGGAGAAGCATATTTCCCACTGAATTGGGAGACCAATGTGGGGCTCCATTCCAAGACCTAGAGATCATGACCTGAGCCAAAGGCAGATGCTTAACCATCTGAGTTACCCAGGTGCCCCATAGAATCCCATTTTATTAAGCTCAAAAGTGTATCAAAATCTGTGCATTACCATATCTAAATTACTTTGTTATGCTTTATATAAAGGTACTCAGTTGTTTTCCAAGGTGCTTAAAGAAGTTTAAAGTGACAGATTCACAAAATACAAATGATACAATATTTTAAAAACCATTGATTAGTATACTTATTGTGATGAGCACTAACATAGAGTTGTTGAATCATTATACTGTACACCAGAAACTAATATAACAAAATATTTTAATTATACTAGAATTAAACTTTTTTAAAAGGGAAAAATGATTAACCAATTAACAAATCAATAAAAGCCATTATTAATTAACCAATATATTAATATTAGTTAGTCCTATACATATGTGGAGGACTAACTAAATAAACATGATTTTGTATACATTTACATCATTACAAATGGAATGCATATGTATTAGTTTAAGTGGTTATATCTAGGGAAGGGACTTGTAAATTGATCTCATTCATACAATTTCCTTTTATTTAATTCAATTTTTGAATAATGAATAATTTTACAAGGTTGAAAACCAAAAAATGATAAAAATCATATACAGCAAAAAAGTTTTTCCATTTCTGTCCCATCCACCTACTACCACCATCCCACATTATTATTCATTTCTTATGTATCCTTCCAGAGTTTCTTTATGATTTTTTATTCAAGAACTAAATCATCAAGGCATCTCAGTGGCTCTGTCAGTTAAATGTCTACCTTTGGCTCAGGTCATGATCTAGGTCCTGAGGATAGAGCCCCTGCATTGGGCTTTCTGCTCAGCAGGGAGCCGCTTCTCCCTTTCCCTCTGTCCTCCCCACCCCCACTCATGCTCCCTGTCTCATGCTTTCTTTCTCTCAAATAAATAAAATCTTTTAAAAAGAGAACTAAATCAGAAAAAACTATTATGTATGGATTTTAAAGAAGTAAATGGGACAATAAAGGGAAGATATAGTGGTATTTGTTAAAAGAGAATGTTTTTTGCACATTATGTTTGCCATTCTCTTTACTATCAACCTTTGGTTGGGTTTTATTAACTAACTTAATTGAAGAAAAATTCGTTGAGTCTTCTCTGGAGCATGATTCTAGGTGCTAGCTATAAATGTATCTCATATAAGTATGTCAATAATACACTATACTGAAACAAAAAACAGGTTTTAATGGATGACTTAAAATTTCACAATAAACTAATTTTGATAAGTGTAGTATTCTCTACCCTAGAAATTGAAATTTTCCACTGAACATGTTAAAGGAAATTGAGTATTTAGAAAACAACAGATCAAAACATAAACAGCTGGAAAGAGCCAGTGTGAAGTCAAAGAAAAGAAAAATGTAAGAAACTTGAGAAAACAGCTTGAGGAATGTCCATAGTTACTAGTTTTCAGCCACCAGGAAGTTGTCCAACCAAAACTAAGATTTAAGTGCCTTCAGGGAAAAAGGAGTTTCAACATTTAGAAGCTTAGTTACTAAGAGAGTATCTGATCTAAATTCACAGAAGAGGCACTCATATTTTAAGTTACCTCATACACTAATTCCATTTTTCAGGCTCATAAATGTATTGGTGATGTGATGGACACGAATGCATTTTAAAACAAAGACCACCCAGGAATTTTAATTTAACTTGCATTGAGTTAACAAGCTAAATAATGTATGTCCCAGGAGGAATCAAAACCCAAGGCAACCACAGAACATTACGCTGCATGGAAAGCCAGAAGGCAGGCTTGGTCAGCCATGAGATCACCACTTGTATTCATGTATCCCCCATTGCAGGCATTTGAAAAAACTTCCACAACTGAAATCAGTTCAAACAAATATGTCCACAATGGCTCTTAATATCCTTCAGAGTTCAACATTTCATTTTCATGTGATAACTTTTCCACACATCATTGTAACAATGGTCAAGTTTTGATGTCAAAAGCAAGCAGGTCTTGGGACGCCTGTGTGGTTCACTTGGTTAAGCAACTGCCTTCACATCAGGTCATGATCTCACAGTCCAGGGATCAAGCCCTGTATCAGGCTCCCTGCTCAGGAGTATGCTTCTCTCTCTCCTTCTGCCTCTCCCCCACTCATGTTTTCTCTCTCCCTCTCTCAAATAAATAAAATCTTTTTAAAAAGCAAGCAGGTCTTGAAAGTAGATATTCTCAAAATGCAGTTCATATATATAGTTTTCCAACTCTGTGACATTTTTTCTATCATCCTTATGACAGAACCAGGTGGGAAGAAAGGATAGAAATCCTCTTAATGGAATAGTTTCAAAGGAAGCATAACATAAGCAGGTGATACCCTTCAATGGAGTAAAATTCATGTAATTCATATTAGACAACTGTGTAGGGGCTCCAGAGAAACAGTACCATTAAGATATATAGAGAGAGGGGCACCTGGCTGGTTGAGTAGGTGGAACACACAACTCTTGATCTCAGAGTCATGAGTTGAAGCCCCATAATGGGTGTGGAGATTACTTAAAAATAAGTCTTTAGGGGCACCTGGTTGGCTCAGTTAGTAGAACATGTAACTCTCAATCTTGGGGTTGTGAGTTTGAGCTCCATGTTGGGTGCAGAGATTACTTTAAAAATAATAAAAATCTTAAAATAAATAAATAGAAAGAGGGAGATACTAAAGAATTGGCTCACACAATTGTGGAGGCTGGCAGGCTGGAGCCCCAGGGAATAGTTTATGTTTAAGATCAAGTCAGTCTGGGCAGCCCAGGTGGCTCAGCGGTTTAGCGCCACCTTTAGCCCAGGGTGTGATCCTGGAGACCTAGGATCGAGTCCCACATTGGGCTCCCTGCATGGAGCCTCCTTCTCCTTCTGCCTGTGTCTCTGCCTCTCTCTCTGTGTCTCTCATGAATAAATAAATAAATTCTTAAAAAAAAAAAGATCAAGTCAGTCTGCCAGCAGAATTCTTCCTTCCTGGTGGCAAATTAATCTTCATCCTATTAAGGCCTTCATCTGATTAGATGAAGCCCACTCACATTATGGAGAGTACTCTGCTTTACCCAAAGTCTACTAATTTAAATGTTAATCTCATGTATCAAATACCTTCACAACAATATCTAGAATAATATTTGACCAAATATCTGCATACCATAGCCTAACCAAGTGGACACATAAAATTAGCCACCACAACAGCTAATCAACAAATAATTGAACAATACAGATGTTCCTGGAAGGTGATACATATATAGGGTTTTTATAGATAGAAGCCCCATGTGACTTCTCAAACTAAGGTTGCTTTCAACCTGTAGCTTGACCCTGCTAGTTCCTGAAGCAATTTATTTTCGTAAAAGATTTTATTTATTCATGAGAGACACAGAGAAAGAGAGGCAGAGACATAGGCAGAGGGAGAAGCAGGCTCCCCGCAAAGAGCCCAATGCGGGACCCCATCCCGGATCCCGGGATCAGGACCTGAGCCAAAGGCAGTCGCTCAACTGCTGAGCCATCCAGGTGTCCCGTTCCTGAGGCAACTTAAACAGGGGCATACAACAACACAATAATTGGTAGGTTCAGGGACCTTAGGCTTGAGCCCTGGAGGATTGGTGGTTGAGAGAAGGACTGCTCTTCTTAAACTGCTCTTCACCTATAGTGAATAGTGAGCATACTCACACCTAGTTATTTTTCGAATCCCCACTGGCTTTGTTCAGTCTAGAAAAGTCTACCTTGGATTCTTATTTTGCATTCCAGTTCCTCAATCTGAGGCTCAATGGCTGCCCTAAACCTCAACTTACTTGACCAGAACCCAAACTCTCTCTGCCCTAAACTGGGGCTGCTTCAGTCTACCAACAGCAACTATCAGCCTGACTCCAAACATCACTACATGGGTGTTCTTCAAGGCTGGAGTTTGTTGTGTCCTTTTGAATGCTTCATTTGGGTTCTGTGCCCAATTCCAATGTGTGTGGGGTTGGGAGGTGGTCTCCCTCACACCAACAAGCAATTCTCCAGACACCAGCTGGGTGTCCTACAATTCAACTCAATTCTGACAGTATCTATGGGGAGATAGCATCAGTTTTCACAAGTTAAGGGTTCACTCCCACAAGACTGCCCCCACCTCAGTGTCAGGTTATCACCTATGTTTCTGACCAACCAGCTATACATTGTACAGGTCTAATTACATACACATAATTTGTTAAATCATTGACTACTGGTGATTGATTCAACCTCCCGGCCTTCTCCCCTCCCTGGAGGTCAAGGGGCAGGGCTGAAAGTTTCAACCCACTAATCACAAGGTTGGTTCACCTGGCAACCAACCCCCATCCTTAAGTGTGATCCCAAAGTCACCTCAGTGACATAAGAAAGACACCTTTATTGCTTTCATTACAGGAAGTTCCAAGGGTTTTAGGAGCTCTGTGCTAGAAACAGGGAAGACCAAATATATATTTATTGGAAATCACAATGTCACAACTCTATTTGGAATGCTTTCTCCCCATCACCCATTCCCTTTCAATTTCCTTACCCCTGGAGCCAACATATAGACTGTTCAATTCTCCTAATTTTTTTCCTGTCCTTCCTCAGGTTCCATGGCTTCCCTCCTGCCTCAGCCAGCTTACAAAGATTATGGCAGTAGATGTGAAGGTGAATGATCCAATAGTAAATATGAACAATCCCACTTACCCACTCTGCAAGGTAAGACTGACAAATACTTTTATAGAACTGAGCACATCCAGATTTGAGCGAGGATTCAGCTTATGAAAGTGAACGAAGAAAACCTCATTTAAATTGGAGTCAGGAGGCTAGCAGGGGCACTCTCATGTGCTACCACTAGTCAGAAATTATCTACCCCCATCAAAAAGAGGAGTACCTTGCATTCACAACAGGAAAAAGCCTATTTGACTACTCCAGAAGAAGGAGGGATTTCTCCTTGCCCAGTAACAATCTCAGCCAATAAAAAATTACCACAAGGCACCCAATGAGAAACCACCACCACCCTGAACTCTTGCTTTCCTCCAAAGTATTTTTGTTCAAAGCAGAGCCTCCCAACTTCCTCCTTTTCTCTGTACAGTTTCCCTCTTTTGTTCTCCAGTCTTATCTATGGTTTGCTTGCATATCCTGAATTGAAATTCCTCTGCTATTCCCAAATCAACCCATCTTGCTGGCAAAATAAATGGCTGTTTCACTTTTAAGCTTGACAAGCTAAATCTTGTCGAAACAAAACTCTGAAAAGCATACAGTATAAACAACAATACAGTCATGATATCTCTGCTAATAAGTCTCAGTTATTTTAACCCCGTTGCAAAGGAACTTTCTTTGTATTGCAATCACATATTCTAAAGTTATGATCTTAACAGGAAAATGAGCTACAGAAATATTTTTAAGTGAAAAAATAAGAAAAACTGACTATAAATATATTTTAAAATATCTATTAAGTATATTAAGGTAGATTGTCCAAGAGAGCCTAGTTTTTATATTGGGTACCTCTGAAAAATAATTTTTTTCACCAAACATACATTTTTTAAAATACTAGATGACAGTTTTAATATTAACTTATATTGATATACCTAATTATTTGATATTTGCTATTCATTCCTTGCTTTTTTTTTTTAGTGTCAATGTCTTTATCTTCCCCAAATGGACTGTGAGCTCCCTAAAGGCAGCAAGCCATGTCAAAGTTTTATTGATCACCACTCACCTCCTCTCACCCCACCCTCACCCTCAGCTACTATGACTGACTGATACAGAATTCAGACTTGGGCAAGTGTTAGGAGCCCACTGGGCAAGAAAACAAGATGAAGAGAGAAGTACTCTCATCTGAGACAATAGGAAACTCTAGGGCCAAAGTGGCTAGCTAAGCCAGACAGGATGCCAGCCAGCCAACGTCCAAATGTCAAGGAGAAAGTTGGGGAAAAGATCAAATCCTGGAGGAGTCAGAGATGGGAACAATCAAAATCAGAGTACACTGTCAAAGAAGAGAATCAGGGATACAACAAGATCTAGCAAAATCCAATCAGGACCAATTAGGGGCAAAAGAAGTCCCAGCAATTGCCTGAAGTGCCTGATAGCCTTTGGGCCTGGTTTCATAGGCCTGCAAGGGAGTGCTGAAAAAGAAGAGTCGGTAACTCAGCCCAATGTGAAGAGCCAAGAATGGGATGGACTCATATTTCCTATGGTGCCTTTCACATAGTAAATTGTCAGTTAATATTAACTGGGGTATTCAAGCAGTAATTAGTTACACACCATCCTTGTCGTCTAAAAGTTAATGTGGCACATTAGCATGCACAAGAATAAAATAGATCAAAGTTTAGAGCACACCCCTAAGTCATGGGACTATTTTATGATAGGAAAATGAGAACTGCTTCAGAAGCCTACAAGTCTCAGAACAGTTATGATGAGGCACATGGAAGAAAGAAGGAACGGAAAAGAAGCTCATAGTTAATGAATACCAATGCATTACCAGGTGCCTTTATGTATTTGGCTTAATTCAATCCTTCAAGGCATATGAGGTCCCCTCGATTTTACAGTTGAGAAAACTGGAGAAAGTTTAAGTACCTTTCCGGAGGTCACATGGTCAGGATTCAAATGCAAATCCATATAATTCCAGAAGCCATGCTTTTTTTCGAATATTCCACCCTCTACCTTATGAACCAGGTTGGGAAAAGGCACAGATTGGTCTAAGTAGAAAATCTGAGAGGTAACATGCCCAGAGGCAGGGCAAGAGGGATCTCTGAAGGAGAGGAATAGGTCACTCCTTGAAAAGGTACTGCAATTCAACAACACTCTTTGTGACTCAGTTTGGTTGACCTGTAGTAACCAAGCGATGGTCCATGTAGCACCAAGCTACTATTTACTAAAAATCTACTGTGTATGAATCGCCTATGCTAGAAGCTTTACATATATTAAATTCTATCATTTCCAAAGCATTTTCACAGCCACTGTTTCACTTGGCTGATAGAAGGACTTGGGTATTTTTTTAAACACCAAGAAGCCCTGTTTTTAAAAATGGGAAACAACGTTATGATAGGAATAATAACCCAATACTGAAATCTTGATGTCTAGGCTGGAACTGCCTGATTTCCTCCTATCTAAAATCAAAATTGGTCCAAGGACTCAAGCAGGACTGAACTGCAGGTGGGAGAACAGGTAGACCCTGACTGTGGAGGAAGAAAAACAAGGCTGGGAAATAAGGAGTATTTCATGGCAATCTCATTCAAGAATGCCACAAGCACTGGACATCCAAATCAAGGGACATCTTGAGTTTGACAACTTTGAGAATGTGACAGATTTGTGTGAGAATTCCCACACCACAACAAATGCAACAGAACTTGGAGTGATGGAGTTGAACAGGACACCCCCAGCAGCAGTGGATGCTGGGGCCCATCACCTCCTATTAAATCATTTCATTCCCCCCACCCCTCACCCCCAGGTTCCATGATGGTCTCCTGCTTTGCCTACAGCTTCTCCAACCACTCCTTTGTCTCTTGCAAGCTCCTTTCACTGTCTTTCAATAAATATTCCCTGCTCACCAGTCACTCAGTTGTACAAATCAGGAATTTAAACATTTTCCTTAACATTCCCTTTTACCCCCACGTCCAAATTACCATGAATTACTATCAATTTTACCTACCAAATATCTTGTTAATCTGTTCACTTCTCCCCATCACCACTAAGTCTGGCCCATGACATAATCACCTCTGGCCTTGATGACTAAGGAGCCTCCTAGGATAAAATCCCAGCTCTGCCACACTCCAGCTGTGTGATCTTGGGCAAGTCTCTTCACTTCTCTGAGCTTCGGGTTCCTTACAGGTTATGTGGATATAATAACTAGCCACCTAATCATGAAGATTCCATAATAATCTGTATAAAAACCCTTACAACAATGCTTAACACAGAGTAAGTGGAATACAAATGATAGCGTTGTACATTTTATCTGCATTCACATTTCCCCAGCCACTCATTCATTCTCCACACTGTAGCCAAAGTGTCAATTTCCAAAATAAATATGATCATTTCCTCCCACTGAACCTTCTAGTTGACTGACACTGCCTTGAAGGTAAACTCATAACTCCCTAACATAGGCTAAAACAATGTAGTAGGTGAATTTCTACAGCATGAAGCCACAACTGAATTTCCCACTCTACTCTCTAGAACCTTCCTACTATTTCAACGGACCTTATCTTCATTCCTCGTGCTCAATCTGCTTCCTGTCACCCCAGGGCCTTGTTCTGCTTGCTTTGAATGTTCCCATTCCTTTTTCCTAACTGCTCCTCATCCTTCTGTACTCAGCTCAAACCTCACTTCCCCAAAGAACATACTCCAAATTAACGATTTATAAACACTATCAAATGGTCACATACCTTTCCTGTACTGCACATATCACAGGGGCCATTATTATTTCTTTGTGTGAAAGAAGGATTCGTTTCTGCTCCCCCTACTTAACTGGGTGCTCAGTGACATTAGGAACTTGATTTTGTGCACTGCTAATTCAGTTGCTTGTAGCATGTGTCTGGCACATAATAAGTGCTCAACACATTGATAGACTAAATGAATGGAAAAAATGAATCTAACTTGTATAGAAAAATCAAATGGCAGCAAAAAGAAATTACAAATTGAAGCTCTAACTCTGCAGATGAGGTTGTAAAATAGTCTGGAACTTGAAATGGTTATGAACCTGTAAAAGCAAAAGCTCTGAGACCAGGACATCTGGATGGCTCAGTGGTTGAGTTCCTGCCTTTGGCTTAGGTCGTGATCCTGGGGTCCTGGGATCCAGTCCCACATTGGGCTCCCTATGGGGAGCCTGCTTCTCCCTCTGCCTGTGTCTCTGCCTCTCTCTGTGTGTTTCTCATGAATAAATAAATAAGGGATCCCTGGGTGGCACAGCGGTTTGGCGCCTGCCTTTGGCCCAGGGCGCGATCCTGGAGACCAAGGATCGAATCCCACATCGGGCTCCCAGTGCATGGAGCCTGCTTCTCCCTCTGCCTATGTCTCTGCCTCTCTCTCTCTCTCTCTCTCTGTGCGACTATCATAAATAAATAAAAATTTTAAAAAATCTTTAAAAAAAACCCTAAATAAATAAATAAATAAATAAAATCTTGTTGAATTCACTGTGACAACTAAGCAGGATTTTAAAGTTTGGAGCGTGTGTGTGTGTGTACACGTGCACATTTATAGACTTTCACTTCATAGTTTTTTTTTTATCACACAAAGGCTATTTTTGAAAGGAAAACAAAAAATTGGAAAAAGGGAGAGTCCCTGGGGCAGAAGAGAGACCTATGTCCACCTGGCCTTCTGTCCTGCCAGCCGCATTTCAAGGGAATTGTTCCTGTTCCTATTTTTCTCTCTCTTTGTTTTTGAATAGAACTGCTGGAATGACCCAGCTCTGTATTGAATGCTTTCACCTTCAAAACTCAGCATTTCCAAGTCAAAGCTCTATCCTCCCCATCCCAAGCAGTCTTGATCTGCCTCATTTCTGTTGTTTAGACTTGGTCCCTAAGTGTCCTCAAAGCAGTTGCCGAGCAGCCCTGGCCCAGCATTTCTGTTAACTTCCCACTAACTACACCCTTTTGGTGGAGAGAGTCAAGGCCACTTCACGGTCTAGCCCATGGATTTAAAAACCACAGGTTGAGACTTATTAGTGAGTTTGAAACAAATGGAGTGGGCCAAGATGAGACTTTTTAAATGGAACAAAGTAAAACAGAAAAGAGAATACCAGACTGCATTGCATATAACAAGGTTCATCTTGCACAACTTTACAAATTTGATTATGTGTGTATGTATTCAGTTATGATAGAAACCAAATTTGGCTATGATAAAAATGCTTGATAGCTACCACTTTAACATAATCTTCTACTGAGGGCTGCCTTGTTGTGCTGGGCCCTACAGGGTATGAAGCAGACAAGCATTCTTCCCTCCCAAGGAGCTTAGTTCAGGAGTTTAGCCCTTATGTAAATAACTGATACAAGAAAGACAGTAGTAGGTGTCATAAGAGAGCCATGAATAAAGTTTGCAGATAATAGATAACAATTTAGCCTCCGTGATAACAAAATGCTATTTATAATGTTTATTGAGTACATTTGTGTCAGGCAATGTGCTAAGTACTTTACAGGCATAATCTTATTCAATCCTCATAACAACACTATGAGATAAAGCCCATTCCAGACCCTATGTTAGAGAAGTAAAAATGGAGTTTCAGAAACATTGAGCAAATCATCCTAGGTCCCATAGCTCCTTAAAGTGGCAGAGCCAGGACTCATCAGCAGTGTCAACGTCCTACTGTTGTAACAATACCTGCCAAAATGTATCTACTCATACTACTTCTCATAATACCAAGGAAATACTCACAGTAGACCCTTCTTATTTACCAGTTGGGTACATTTAAGTTCCCGGACCAAAGCAAATCCTCAAAAGTCCCTTCACTCCTTACAAAATCGGTTCTCTCCCACTAAAACAGAATTTCTCTTGTCATGAGACCCTGATGCAAAAACAACAACAAAAAAGGAGAAAGGGGATCATTATGTGATGTGTCCTTGGTTGCTTCACATTCTTTATGTCTTTAGGCTCATAAACATAAGCAGGAAGACATTAATACTTTTCCCAAAGGCAATCAACCAATTCCTGCATAAATTTTCTTTTACATCCAGGAAGTTCACTATAAATATGAATGGTGTTTTTAAGCTAATAAATGTTAATATGCTTAGCTCATTAAACCTTCTTTAGAATAATTTATAGCAAGGGAGGGTTTATTAACATCCATATGCCCATCTGTATGTCTGCCAGGGGTACAGTATATATGGTGCCCAAGGAAACACTGGGCAAGCCTTGACCCGAGCACAGCCTGGGAGTGAATGCTGCTACCTAGAGCATCTGCTGCCAGGGCTAGGCAGCCAGTCCAAGGAGCATTCGAGTGTGAATAGGAGGGGTAACACGGGATCAGTCCTTTTGAAAGAAACTGGCTAAGATATGTGAGGAAGAAAGAGGAAAACAGAAGCATGGGCTATAACTTAGATTATTCTCATATGAATTTTTTTTCTAAAATGCCTCCAGATCATTGAAATTTTAATTATTAAATATTAGAAAGCTTCAAAGAAATCTCTGCAATGTATATGTAAATTAGAAAGCACAGCCATGGGGGATGCCTACGTGGCTCAGTCAGTTGAGCCACTGACTCTTGGGTTTCAGCTCAGATCATGATCTCGCAGTGGTGAGATCGAGCCCCCCATTGGGCTCTGCACTCAGCATGGAGTCTGCTTCAGATTCTCCCTCTCCCTCCTGCTTGCTCTCTCTCTCTCTCTCTCTCAAATAAAAAAAAAAGAAAGAAGCCACGGTCACACCTGTAAAGCCATGGTCGCTCAAAGAAATGCTGAAAGCTACTTTTGGCCTCTGTATTTGGGCCAAATCTATTACATATTTTTGATTTTGGTCTAGGTCTTTGGAAGGTTGAATAGCAAATGCCCACATCAACAGCTTTTCAGAACTTGTCCGTGACCAAGGCATAGCATTCGGAATTATCATGAATATCAAAATATTCTGTTTCAAATATAGGTAACCATTCTAGATGATACTTAGACTGAAAATTCCCTTATTACTGCAAGAATAAAATGCTACACTAATAAATGATTGATATATAAATGATCTATTAAATTTATGTGCAAGCACAATTATTATGAATGTCAAATATTAAACAGGGAGATAGATTGAAAATATAAATATTGTATTCCTTAGATTAATCTATGAGGATAATTATACACTTTCTGAGCTAATGTTACAAAAATTAAATAATAATTCAAGGCCAAATAATATAGGACAGATTAGTCAATAATTATGATATTTTTTAATTGTTTGGTGTGCTTGTATTTCTAACATGAAACAAAATGATGTCTAAGGACTGAATTTAATTTTCAGGTATGTAATTCCACTTAGGCCATAAATTAAAAATGGAATATCAACTTTGTCACCTTAAAATTTCACAAGGAAGAAAAACTGCCAAATCAGTTATAATTATATCCACACCAAACCATCTTCAACTTCCTGTGTAATAGAGAATATAAAGAATGTAATGAAAAAATACATATTTTTTTTAAAGATTTTATTTATTTATTTATTTATTTATTTATTTATTTATTTATTTATTTATCTTAGAGACAGAGAACATGGGGCAGGGGGTGGGGCCACGGTAGAGGGAGGGAGAAAAATCTCAGGCAGACTCCACACTCAGCATGGAGCTCAACACAGGGGTTGTTCTCACAACCTTGAGATCATGACCTGAGCTGAAACCAAGAGACAGACATTCAACTGACTAAGCAATCCAGGCACCCCTAAAATATTTTTTAGAAGTTTTATTTAAGTAATCTATACATCCAACATGGGGTTCAAACTCACAACCCCCAAGATCAAGAGTTGTATGCTCTTCTGACTGAACCAGCCAGGTACCCCAGTATTTTGTACTTGATCTCTCACTGCTATTTATTGCTTTAATCACATATATTGCTTAGCTCTGCTCATGACTGAATTTTCTATAAGCGATTTTGACTATATGTAGTCCTCTGTTTTTTTTTTTTATTCAGCATTATATTTGAGGCTCATTTTCTTTCCTATATCATGTTCTACTTTATGTATATGCTTCTAATCTCTAACCATTCTGACTAGACATTGGGGTTGTTTCTTGTTTTGTTTTCTACTATTATTCATAAAGCTTTTCTAAATATTCTTTTTGAGGGGGATAGAGAGAGAGGGAGAGAAAGAATCCTAAGCAAGCTCCACACCTAGTGCAGAGCCCAATACAGGGCTCAATCTCACATGACTTGAGCTAAAATCAAGAAATGGACACTTAACCAACTGAGCCATGCAGATGCTCCATTTCTGAGTATTCTTTTACATGCTTAATTATGTACCCGTCCAAGAATGCTAGGATGAATTCCTGGGAGTTGAACCCCTGGGTCATAATGGACAAACATTTTTACCAGACAAGAACAAAATGTTTTCCAAAGTGGTAGCACTGGGCAGCCCTGGTGGTGCAGCGGTTTGGCGCCGCCTGCAGCCCGGGGTGTGATCCTGGAGACCCGGGATCGAGTCCCGCATCGGGCTTCCTGCATGGAGCCTGCTTCTCCCTCTGCCTGTGTCTCTGCCTCTCTCTCACTCTCTCTGAATGAATAAATAAATAAATCTTAAAAAAAAACAAAGTGGTAACACTAATTCATACTCCATCCACAGTATTCATATCTATTGTTTCCCCGTAACTTTACAGTATTCTTGTGATACTACCAAAAGCAAAGCTTACAGGGAGAAGGAACAAGGGAATGTGAAAAAAGAATTATTATGTGTTCCAGAACATCTGCTCTGTTCTTAGTTCTTCTACAAACTTGCTGTGGGACTTTAGAAGAGTTACTTAATCTTTCTGTGTCCCATTTTAATCACTTCTTGCATAAAGTATTCGGACCATTATGAACTTTCATTCAGCTCTAAAATTCTCATTCTACCCAACATTTGCAAATACTGAGACACAGAATGATGAAGTGCTTTGGCTGAAGTCATACATCATAGCAAGGGGCCTGAGTTCCTCCTATATAAAGGGTGGGCTAGACTATATGATTGTAGATATCACTTCCTATTTTATGAGTCTGGACTGAGAGTCTGTGATTTCAGGGCCAAGATTAACCAGTATGGCTTAATGGATCCATTATGACAAACACTAATTAAGTATATGCTATGTGCAAGGCAGGCATCACAAGTACCAAGGAGATAATACAACATGTCTCCTGCCATTGAGGAACTCACAATATAGGAGAATGGATAGGTATGTAAACCAAGACGGTTCATACTGTAATGAAATAAGTGTTCTGATGGAGATATGTGCACATCATGGTGGGAAGGGCAGAAGGGGAAACCAGGGACTACTTATTGAAGGAAATGGTGCTTGAAAGGTGTTTTGAAAGGCAAGCTATCTAAAAGATGAAGCAAGGTCTCCAGAATTTATCACACATTCTTGGCTATTGACTGTCTCCTGTACTCTGGAATGTAAGCTCCAATGAGGGGCTGGACTATCCCTTTGCCTGCCTTATTCTCTACAGTTTCCCCAGCATCTAGCACTGATCCATCTAGCCAAAACCTGGCTCAGAACAGTCTCTCGATAAATATTTATGAAATGAATTAAGAATAATAATACCTCATCTTCCTAAAACATTTTGACAGTTTACAAAATACTGCTAAACACATTCTCTCAGTTGATCATATCAGACCCCTTTTGGTACCATCAAAACAGATGGCCTCGAGAAACAGTCTGCGAAATGGCAAGTTATCAGCAGATATTAAAGCCTGATAAAGTTGTTGTGGTCATTTTAATTATATAAAATCTGATCTGATCTTCTTAGCAGATGTTTCCTACACATGAGGAAAGGTTACATCTGAAATGAAAAAAGAATCGCTCTCAAATACAGCATCCATCCTCATTCCTTACTGCCAAAACAACTATCCCCTCATTAAATGCAGGAGTCACTCTCTTCCATATTACTGCCCCTCCCATCTTGCCTGTATGTGTTCAAGAAAGTCAAAAACAAACATAGGGCTGAATGCTGTGAAAATTCAATGCTTGTCGTTTTCTATTTTTATCATGACAATGAATGCTGGATTGTTGCATCTGAACACAAGAATGAGAATTATTCATGTAGAAGAAATCAGACATGGAACAAAGAGCAGCTCTGTAGGAGCGGAGCTGAACATTTCTGAGCTAGTTCAGAACCACTGCCGGAGATTTCTGTTCAATTTTCTATTTCTTATCTTTCTTTCTTGCTTGCTTGCTTTCTTGCTTTAGTTTTGGCAGTGCTGCACTACTGCCTTAGAGCTATATTTTAAGACAATTGCTCCTGATCTTGGTAATGACCCAATTGGGGTCTCTGAGAATCTACCAAAAATGGGCAAATTATGGGCAAAGAGTGAAAGAGCAAGCCTTTAATGCTTTCCGTATCTGAATAGGGTCCATCGGTTATCTTGGTTCTTGGCACCTGTGCTCTTGTCTCAAAACAGTGAAGCTCCCTCACCCACAGGTTAGGTTTTAAAATCAGCATGAAGTGAAAATAGCAGACTCAAAATTACCATTAATAATCATTTAAATTTCACATAAAACACAATATGGATGGTTTGTATATACTACCTTGTATGTAAAATATATTTTGTGCAAGGAATATCCAGTATAGTATAGATTATATAGAAAATTATATTTCGATATTTGAATTACATACAAAGGAAAGTGCTCAGAATGGAAATCACAGAACTGCACCTATGCTATGACTGTATCTATTGGTATAATTACTGAATGCTTAATACTGTTAGTTTGTAGTCATCATAAAGGCAGGGATCCTGCCCTATTTCGATGACTTCTCTGTCCTCCATCTCTAACTCAGTTCTTCTAAAAAATTGATGTTAACTGACTAATGTTAAGGTGAGATGGGAGGACACAGAGAGTCAGGAGAAGAGATGTGTTCCAGAACAACCGTGCTGTGCCACCATAGTGGCCTAAACAATGACAAACCGTCCTATCAGCTGTTAAAACCTAAAGATCACCCTGCTGGTCAGCAACTCTCGTGCTGTCTGCTGTGCCACTCGGCTTCCTTCCTGTCTGCCTGGGGTGAATGGCATATGCGTTCCCAGAAGCCAAATGGTAATCATACTTTGTGAATTTAACCCACAATTTTACTTTAAGAATTTCAATGTTTACTATTTTTAAAGTAGAGGCAGACCTCAGAGATGTTGTGGGTATATTTCTGGAGCACCACCAAAAAAACATATATAGCAATAAAGTGAATTAAATTAATTTTTTGATTTCCCAGTGCATGTAAAAGTTATATTACACTGGAGTCTAATAAGTGTGCAATAGTATTATGTCTAAAAAAATTACGCATCTTGATTTTTTAAATGTTTTATTCACAATTTCTCCATAGTATCCTGTTTGATAGCATTTTATCCACACTAGAACTTCTTTCAAAATTGGAGTCCATTCTCTCAAACTCTGCACTCGCTTTACCAATTAAATGTATGGGAATATTCTAAATCCTTTGTTGTCATTTCAACCATCTCTGCAGCATCTTTGCCAGGAGTAGATTTCATCTCAAGAAACCACTCTCTTTGCTTTCTTTGCTCATCCATAGGAAGCAACTCCTCGTCTGTTCAAGTTGGATCCTCAGTGTGCAGAAATTCAGTCCCATCTTCAGGCTCTACTTCTGCTTCTAGTTCTCTGCCTATTTCTACCCCATCCCCATCTGCACTTACTGCCTCCCTCAAAGTCATCCATGACAGTTGGAATCAACTTCTTCCAAACTCCTTTTACATTGACATTTTGACTTCTTCTCACGAATCACAAATGTTCTTAATGTCATCTAGAATGGGGGATCCTTTCCAGAAGGTTTTCAACTGACTTTGCCCAGATCCATCAGAGGACTCACGATCCATGGCAGATAGAACCTTACGAAATGTGTTGCTTACATAATAAGACTTTAAACTCAAAATGACCCCCTGATCCACGGCTACAGAATGGATGTTGTGCTAGCAGGCACGAAAACATGAATCTTGTAGTACCCTCATCTCCACCAGAGCTCTTGGGTGACCAGGTGAGTTGTCAGCTAGCAGTAACATTTTGAAAGGAATCTTTTTTTTCTGAGCACTAGGTCTCAACAGTGGGCATAAAACATTCAGCAAACCATGCTATAAACAGAGGTGCTGTCATCCAGCCTTTGTCATTCCTGTTAGCACAGGCAGAATAGACTTAGCACAATTCTTAAGGCCCTGGGATTTCCGGAACCATCCATGATGTTGGCTTCAACTTAAAGTCACGGGCTATAGTTGCCTTGAAAACTTAATGCATCGGCCTGTCCTTTGCAGCTTTGAAGCCAGGCGTGGACTCTTCCTCTCTTGCTACAAAAGTCCTGGATAGCATCTTCTTCTAATAGAAGGCTGTCTCATCTACACATCAAAACCTGGTGTGTCGTAGCAGCCTCTTCATTACCCATCCTAGCTAGACCTTCTGGATGGCTTGCTGCAACTTCCACATCAGCACTTGCTGCTTCCCCTTGCACTGTCACATTATACAGATGGCTTTTCCCTTAAACCTCATGAACCAACCTCTCCTGGCTTCGAACTTTTCTTCTGCAGTTTCTTCCTCTCTTGCAGCCTTCATAGAATAGAAGAGTGTTAAGGTCTTGCTCCGGATTAGGCTTTGGCTTAAGGGAATGCTGCGGCTGGTTTGATTTTCTGTCCAGACCACTCAAACTTTCTCTGTATCAGCAGTAGGCTGTTTTGCTTATGTATCATTCATGTAGTCACTGGAGTGGCACTTTTAATTTCCTTCGAGAACTTTCCCTTTGCATTCACAAGGAGGCTAACTGTTTGGTGCAAGATGCCTAGCTTTCAGCCTGTCTCGGCTTATGACAAGACTTCCTCACTAAGCCTCACCATTTCTACCTAGTGATTTCAAGTGAGAGACACATGACCCCTTTCATTTGAACACTTACAGGCCATTGTAGGGTTGTTAATTGGTCTAATTTCAATACTGTAGTGTCTCAGGGAATAAGGAGCCTCCAGGAGAGGGAGAGAGGTAGAGAAACTGCCAGTCAGTGGGGTCAGTTAATGATTAGGTTCACCATCTTATATGGGTGTGGTTTGTGGTGCCCCAAAATAATTACAAGAGTAACATCAAAGATCACTGACCAAAGGTCACCATAAGGAATACAATAATAATGAAAAATTTGAAATATTGTGAAAATTACCAAAACATGACAGAGACATGCAGTGAGCAAATGCTATTGGAAAAACAGTGCCAACAAACTTGCTTGACGCATGGTTGCCACAGACCTTCAGTTTGTAAAAAACATAATGATCTGTGAGGTGCAATAAAACAAGGCATGCCTATAGTTACTCTTACATGTGAATTTCACATTAAAATCAGCAAACACAAAAGGGAATGGGATTATGACTTTCATTTTCTTTTTTATAATTTCCTGTATTTCTGAAAGTGTTCTATGATGAGTATATATTGTTTTGAAACTCAGAAAAACATGTTTAAAATACTAAATATAACATTATCTAACTCTCAGTTTAAGCTATTTTAACCTCTTTTGAGTTACAAAACCTCAGTATTGTACCATTTAGAATTGTGATAAAAGAAAAGTTGAGAACTGTTTGAAAAAGGATCCAATCATTCTAAATATTTTAATTGTTTAAACGTACTTTTTGTTTCTAACTTGGTGCTATTCTTTTTTTAAAGCTTATTTATTTATTTAAGTAATTTCTACACCCATATGAGCCTCAAACTCCTGACCCCAAGATCAAGAATCTCATGCCCCTCCAACTGAACCACCCAGGTGCCCCTAACTCGGTGCTATTCTTAATGAAATTCATTTTTTTCCGATTTTTTGAGATAAAATTGCATCCTCATTACTTTTTTAAAAAGATCACCTTTTGATTCAAGTTTGCCTTGAGTTCCATTCCTTATTCTGAAGTAGGTACCGTTTGTAGAATGTTATAAATGAGGGGCTTGCTAGGGGTTGGAGAAGAAAGAGAGAGAAGAGGCACATTGCTTAATTTCCACACACTATAAGTATGTGGAAATATATACCAAACTAAGCTTATCACCTACTGCTCCATCATATACTCTTCCACATTTACAACCATGACATTCTCACATAGACAATCTCCTTGCAAATTTAGCAGTCACCTGTATTATCCACACTCTCTTAATTGTATTCTATATGTAAATACATACAAGGAGAGATAAAAACATAGCTGATCCACAAAGATCAAAGGTCGTAGATTGGTTGCAACATCCTCACCTCACCTCACCTCACCCGAGATTAAGCATTGCCTAATATACAGACACATGATCCCTACATGACTCAAATCCCATTGAATTAGAGGACTAACAAAGTTCAAAACAAAACCCCAAAAAAAGGAATTGGATGAAATATAATGTCATGGATGCACATTGAGCTGACTTGAGTTGTGAGCTGCACTACTACATATTATGTTGACTTAAAAAGTTGAACTGGAAGAATTCTAGAGACTATTTTAGTTCCAAAATTGCCATTATTTGTGATTCCATATTAGAAGATATCAGAATATATAAACACCTCTTTGTTTAGTAAATAGTCAGTTTTCTATAGAAGCACTGAAATTTTTACATAATGTCTATAATTCATATCATTCTGACATCTACACGAATCTACACGAATATTCCTAGTACTGAAATATAAGCCTCTTGTAGTCAGTGACAAATTTGGAATATACCTGTATTATGTTCAACTGCCATCCCCTTAGAGCTAACTAACATCACAAGGTCAAGCTGGGTCAATGGCCCAACATGGATATTACAAGGTCAACCTTGGTTCTGCACTAAGCACTCCATCATTTAAACTGGAATAGCGCTAACCAGTGTAATATCAACTCATTATCAAGCATGAACTGAGAGAAAACTGTTACTTAAATGAAACAAAAAATGTTTAATGCTATCATGATGCCTTTTGAGATAAAGAGTATTGGCCAAAAAACGTATAATCTAATTATATATCTATTCAGTTTGCAGTAGGAATTTGGAGGCTTCATTTATTTGAAGTGGATCACTCCCAAATTTCCATCTCTGTGTCCAGCCCAGAACAATCTCCCGAGCTCTAGACCATATATACATCTGCTTGATTAGAAGTCTCTCCCACTTTCCTACCAACAGATACTTGCCATTCAATTTATACCAAACTAAGCTCAACATCTCCTGCTTCAGCACCTCAAATGTCCTCCTCTTCCTGGGTCTATGGTCTTAGAGGACAGTGGTACAATTGTCTCAGCATGTCATCTCTGACTTTCCTCATGCCTAATCAACTGTCACGTCCTCTCAAGTCTTGTCAATCCACGCCCAGCATTTCTCTCACCCACTTTCTTGTCCCCATGTCCATTGCCCTATCACCTAGTTTAGATCCTATTCACCTCCAGTTATACCTCTGAAGTGGCCCTCTAGGTGGTCTCCCTGAGTTTACTACCCCTTACCCATCAATCCATCTCTCACATTCTTGCAAGATAAGCTGCACAGACTCAAGATTTAAATTCTTATACCCAAAACCTGTCTCCGTATTCCTATAGAATATGGATTTTCACAATTTTTTTATTTTCCAAAAAGGATGATTGTTTTCTCAGACAAAAATGTGACCACTGCCAATGTATACACAAATAAAAATATTTTTTACTAATATGAATTTATTCTAAGTTAACAATCATTACATAAAGCACCTGGGTGGCTCAGTTGGTTAAGTGTCCAGCTCTTGGTTTTGCTCAGGTCATGATCTTAGGGTCTTGAGATCAAGCCCTGCATAGGGCTCCAGCTCAATAGGGAGTCTGCTTAAGATTCTTTCTCTCCCTCTGTCCCTATCCCCAGATCTCTCTCTCTCAAATAAATAAATAGATATTTTTAAAGAAAAATTTAACAATCATTACATATATGTATCATAAAATCAAAAAGGAAAAAATAAGGCTTTTTTAATAAACACAAAAAACTGAAATCCAGGGTAAGGAAACAACATTCTTATATTAACATTCAATTTATTTCTGTTTTTAAATTTTGGTTGTACAGTGTTGAGAAAATTCTTACACAGACAGGTAAGTAGCTGCAAATGCTAAAAAATTTAATGATTAATCTTGCAAGATCCTTATTTGCACAAGGAGGCAAACTTCCTCTGCTCAGGCCATTCCCTTAGCTAGGATTGCCCTTTTCCATCTTTCTGCCTAGCCAAACCCTACTGATTGTTCAAATGCCACCTCTTCCTCAAAGCTTCTCTAACTGACCCTCAGCTCTCTTCCTAGAAGTCCCAATATTCTTTCCTTACTCCATGTATTCCTCCTTCCTGTCTCAACCTCCTCCCCTTCCTCTGCCTCCCACACTAACACAGACAGCAGGAGATTACTATATTTGTCAGTGCTGAGTGACTAGTGGCCCTGCTCCAGTTCCCACGCTTTGGACCCTGGGCGAAGCAGTTACTCCAGGACGCAGCTACTGGGCAAGAGGGAGCTGGCTCGGCCTTCTGATACTAAGTGAAACCAAAGCTTCTGTACACATAAGTCCAAAAAAATCATTTCTTTTGTGATCTGGGTAAAGCCAATCATCCACTCCTCCTCACTGGGCTGCCTGTTGCATTTTTAACTTGTTTTCCCCCCAAGGCTGCTCTTTGAAGATGATTGCCTCCTGATAAAGTCATTTACAATGTGGGATAATGCCAGCTTTCTGATCTGCCGTGGGTTCTAAAAAGGCAGCCTTGGTGGCTAAACACGTTTTCTGTTGTTGTTGTCATCTATTCCAAAGTTTTTGTGGCCAGAGCCCTCCCCCCCTTTCCCCCAGCAAAGAGGTCTCTGTGATTGAAAACCAATGCTCTGGATCCACTATTACGAAACTTAGTTCCATGGAACCGTATTTCCAAGCTTCACAAGTCATCCCTAGGGGTCCTTAGAAGAAAGTGTGGACATGTTTATCTAACCCACATGCTGAAGGGTGAAAGCAAGGGATTGTCTATACACATGCCGACTGGAATGTGGCCTCAAGAGACTGGGACTGGAAGCCATGAACCCTCTAGATGAATGCCATTTATAGAAAGACAGTTTGCTGATGTATTTCTGATATACCACATCCTTCCTACAGGGATAGGGAAAATGGGAATCTCCAGCAAGAACTGTGCCCTAACTCCAGATCCATATGTCTAAATGCCTAGCAGACATCTTTATGTAGGTGTAGGACAGACATATCAAATGTCACAAGTCTAAATAAGCCCCTGATATTCCATCAACCCCCACCCTCTCACCCTAGCAATCTCATCCTTCCAATTGTTCAGATCAAAACCTTAGTGGTATCCTTGGCACTCCTCTTTTTTCTCCTGTGCCATTTAGTCCAGAGCAAATCTTGTTGGCCATACTGCCAAAGTTTAACCACTGTTCACCGTCCCATTGCCGCCACGGTGTCATAAGTCACCACTGTTTCTCTCTTGGCTTTTCACAATAGCTTCCTATCACATTTCCCTACCCTGCCCATGCCGTGTTTATAGTCTATTCTGCATCCAGCAGCAAGGGTGATATTGTTGGCACTGAACAGAATCTACTCAAAACCCTCCAGTGACTTTCCGTTTTGCTCCTAATGAAAGCCTTGCTGTTCTGGAACATGGCAAGCATACTCCCACCTCAGGGCTTTGCACTTGCTCTTTCTTCCACCTGGAAGGGTTTTTTCATCAGATCTCTACAGGAGGGTCTTCTTCATTTCTTTTGGGTCTTTACTTAAAATTCATCTTTTCATACAGACCTTCCCTAGTCACACTATAAAACTGAAGAAATGTGTGGGAAATATCAGAAAGGGAGACAGAACGTAAAGACTGCTAACTCTGGGAAACGAACTAGGGGTGGTGGAAGGGGAGGAGGGCGGGGGGTGGGAGTGAATGGGTGACGGGCACTGGGGGTTATTCTGTATGTTAGTAAATTGAACACCAATAAAAAATAAATTTAAAAAAAAAGAAATATCCTGGCACCTTAAACCTCTATTTCCTGTTTTATTGTTCTTTGTAGGAATATCATTAGCTAGCAAACTATACATTTTACTTACCTCACATGTTAGTTGCTTGACTACATCACATAAGCATTAATTCCATGAGGGTAGAAAATTTTACCTGTTTCATTCACTGCTGTATCAACAGTGCCTGTCACAAAGTAGTAGCTCAACAAATGTTTGTTAAGTAACTAGGTGTTGAATGAATAAAACATACCAGATCTGCATGAAGAATGGATTCACCCTAGTTTAATGATTCTCCAACTACTTTCAGAGCTCCAGTGAACCCTTTACAAGGAGAAGGAACCCAAAGGGATAAGGATCTAAACCCCCAGTTCCCTTCTTGAACCTGAATCTGACATATTGGCCTTCCATGACAACTTTGGTTTAAAGAAAACATTACGTGGATGGGATTTTTTTGTTTGTTTGTTTTCTTAGAGAGAGACAGAGAGAATGAAAGCACATGAGACACAGGGAGTGGGGGGGAGGCAGAAGGAGAGAGAATCTTAAGCAGGTTCCATGCCCAGCCTAGAGACTGACACAGGGCTCAATCTCACCATGCTGAGATCATGACCTGAGCCAAAATCAAGAGCTGGATGCTTAACTGACTGAGCCACCCATGTGCCCCTACTTGGATGAGTTTTTAAAAATTGTTTGAAAACAACAGTCCTAAATCTAAAGAAATCAGAGAGCATAACCTCCTCAGGCTAAGAACAATGACCTGCTTCAGGGAATGGATATGCTGGGTACTCTGTAGCTCCAGCTTCCTAAAATTGAGCTCTGACAATGTGGCCCAGGTGTCCCAGAGAAGGCCATAGAATATAAACATAGCACATTTTCCTGAGCATCATTTTGCCTCAACTTTGGCAGCAAAAGCTCAGGGGTGTGGGTGACTCAGTCAGTTAAGCATCCAGTTCTTGATTTCAGCTCAGGTCATGATCTCAGGGTCATGGGACCAAGCCTCACATCAGGCTGCACAATGAGTGAGGAGCCTGCTTAAGATTCTCTCTCCCTCTGCCCCTCCCTAATGTTCTCTCTCTCTCTCTCTCTCTCTCTCTATTTCTGTCTCAAAACAACAACTAGGGGCACCTGGGTGGCTCAGTCAGTTAAGTGTCTGCCTTTGGCTCAGGTCACGATCCTGGCCAAAGTCCTAGGATCAAGTCTGATGTAGGGCTCCCTGCTCAATGGGGAGTCTGCTTGTCCTTCTCTGCCCCTCACCCCTGCTCATGCTCTCTTGCATATTCTCTCTCTCTTTCTCAAAGAAATAGATTTTTTTAAAAACCAACTAATTTCCTATTGAAATAAGGATGTAGCAAAATAAGAACTTCTCATGAAGTTACAAAATAAAATACAAGCTTTTACAGAGATTATATACATGTAAGATGCTACTCCAAACTACTCCATGACTTGCCCGAGTCCAGATATATTTTACTCCACTATCAAGAAAAGCAACAGTGTTTAAGAAGTACCATATCCAGCTGATCTTCTGTACCATGGAAAGAACAAGGAGCTAAGAAATAAAGAAGTGTCATCAAGATGGCCTAAAATGATAAGACGTGTTTACCTAGGTAGGCGCCTTACAATAATAATGTTTTAACATTGGTCTGGAACATTTGCTGATCAGGCAGGATGTGCTAAGCCCTGTCCGTACACTTTCCAGATGCCATTAGAAAATAGTCATAGTTGGAGCCCTTTGCCATTGCTTCTGCTCTCGAAAACAGCATCAGACTTCCTGCAGCTCAGGGCATGTGCCCTCCTTCTCCTGGGAGGTCTGGTCCAATGGACAGAATGGCAACAGCTAGAATTGCAGTGAAATATTTATTTCACCCTACCCATATTCATTAGAAAGCTACTCCATACTCAATACTAAGATTTTTAAAAAGTATTACACTGATTTTCACAACCCTAAGATTTTTTTAACCATTACCATGACCAAAAAAAAAAAAAAAAGAACCATTACCATGACCATAGTTTTCTAACCAACTAAAAACTGTGTTAACAATAATTAGGGGTGGTAATACTTGTAAAATGTATATATATATCTTAAGTGTTCCTACTGATTACTAAGTCTGAGGAACCCCTATTGAATGTGATAATGTGATAAGCCTGCAGCTAGGAAACAATTTTCACTAGCAACATTTTTCAGAGTAGCTATCATTCATGTTGGATTTCCAATATTTATTGGCGTCTTAGGAAGGCAAGTACCAGAGTCATGAATGAGAGGATAGCTGATCTCCACAAATGATCTATGAAACCATTACACATTAGGAAATAATAAAGATGAATAGCTCTGGATTGAAAAAAAAATAACTGGAGCCCTGAGTTCCACAAGCTCTGCCACAAAAACACTGTGCCACTTCTCTTCCCTGGGCCTCAACCTCTTCATCTGTAAAATAAGGACTTTTGTGGACAACATCCCTTCAAATTCTGATATTTTCTTGAGTCTATAAAACCTGCATTCAGGGGCGCCTGCCTGGCTCAGTCAGAAAGTAGAGCATGTGATCCTTGATCTCGGGGTTAGAAGTTGGAGCCCCACATTGGGTGTTAAAGATTACTTAAAAATAAAATCCTTAAAAAAATAAACACATACATAAAACCCACATTCATAGTCAGGGCACTCAGCACATGTACATATTCTGAAATAGTCAACAAACACCACCAACATGTAAGGACTAGAAGTGAGTCAATAAATTGTCAGGGAAAGCCCCATTAAACAAATGGACCTTGCTCCTCATTCTCATTTTTAACAGACATGAGTAAGAATTCAAAGTCCAAGAAACTATGCTGCCTCGCCCTTCTTCACACTGCATTCCAATGCAAGATTACTCTTCAGCAGCACTTCAGAAATCAAATCAGAGATTGTCTCCAAATCCAAATCCAATTGAACAAGCCCCATCTGCTGGTTGGCAGCTATGGGGACAAGCAATGAACAGAATGTGAACAGTACAGATTTGGATGTGATTGGATTTAAGGATGTGACTGGATTTAAGGCTACCTTGGAGAGGCTGATCTAAACAAGAGATTGGGAAGACCACTGGGCCCAGGCAGGAGGTCAAAGAAACCTGCATAGGAAAAGAAGTGGATGCCTGCCCAGAACTGGTTCCTCTTTGGTCTTCTCTGCTAGCAACAGCATTTCTTTCAAGATGCTGTCTGGCCGCACATTCACCTAGCCTCCTTTCAGTTTGGGTGCTAAAAGTACTACCAAATAATGAAAGGTCAGAGCTGGAGGGCTCATGGAGAGAGTCTAGGCCAGGGCGCCAACTGTTAGCAGGGGAGCCTAATTCAGCACATGTTTTGTGGGAACAAGACAGATCTAAAATGAGTTTAATTTTGGAATACCTTTTGGAAGAGCACATAGTTTCCCATTTCTGGAGGCAGCCACCACTCCTGAACTTCCACCAAGCAGCCTGGCCCCAAAACATTTTTCACTTTGAGCTAAGACTCCGAGATCAGACCTTTCCATCATACCACTGCTGCTTTCCAGTTTCCCTCCTCACATCTGCCCTATCACGGACCAACCTCAGCCTGGTCTCCAGCAGCCACGCAAAAACCAAACAACCCTAAAGTCAAATCAGTCTGAGCCTTCTTTTAGAAAACATTTAATTCAAGTCTAAGAGAACTTCCTCTGCACTACAGGCCCAGCCAATACAGGAAGCACTCTGAAGTGGGCCTGCGGAGGAAACGCTGGGCTTTTCTCTCCACTGAGGTTGGCGGACTATGAGGACAGGGGGCTGCCAGAGGCAGAAGCGGGGTCAGCCAGGTTCTTCGTTGCTCTGAAGAAAAGCCAGAGCACCAGAACCTCTATGGATTTGCAATTCACCAGAAGGCAGGTCCATGCAAGGGGTTTCAGTTTCCAAGGGGTTAAAAACCAAAATCACAAAAGACCCTGTGACAGGAGGCTCTCATCTAGAAAGAAAACGAGACAGGGAATCCCTATGAGGTGATTCATTTGTGTTTTTATCAAATATCTGCTGTGTATCCCAGACTGTCCTGAATATGCCCACGTTCAAACACTATGTCTCACTGTCAGACCATGTGTCCCAATTTGTTGTTCAAAAAGTATAATTGCCAGGGCACCTGGGTGGCTCAGTCAGTTAGGTGTCTGACTCTTGATTTTGGCTCAGCTTGTGATCTCAGGGTCATGAGACAGAGCCACGCTTCAGGCTCTGTACTCAGCAGGAGATTGCTTGAGATTCTCTCTCCCTCTCCCTCTGGCCTCCCCCCTCTTGCTCTCCTTCTTTCTCTCTCTAAAATAAGTAAATAAATAAATAAATAAATAAATAAATAAATAAATAAATCTTTTTTTTAAAGTGTAAATTACCATCCTTTGATACATAACACATTGGGTGCTCCATTGGAGAAGGAGACAGGACAAGCAATATTTATTTGGCAAGGAGATAGACAAAGGCACCTAGTTGGGTTTTTTTTTTCTTTTTTCCTTTTTATTTTCCTTTCTTTCAAATTCATTCCTTACCTCTAACAAAGGGCTGACTTTTGTGCTCACCCTCATTTCAGACCAAGACATCAGAATCTATGCTTGACAGTGATAGAGGCTAGATTAGAAAAGATAAAGCTTATAAATGATCATTTAAATCAAAAGATGCAAACCAGAAGCCTACAGCTACATCTTCTATGCTCTCCACAAGTAACATTTAAAAAGTGAGAGTCAGACATAACTGGGTGGCTCAGTCAGTTAAGCATCTGCCTTTGGCTCAGATCATGATTCCGGGGTCCAATGACGGAGCCCCACATTGGTCTCCCTGCTGAGTGGGGACTCTGCTTCTCCTTCTCCCTTTGGCCCTTTGGCCCTTTCCCCCTGCTCATCGTGCTCTCTCTTGCTCTCTCACTCTTACTCTCTCAAATATATAAATAAAATATTTTTTGTAGAAAAAAGTAGGGGCAGGGGCACCCGGGTAATGCAGCTGGTTAGGCGTCTGACTCTTGTTTTTGACTCAGGTCATGATCTCAGGGTCATGAGATCAAGCCCCACGTTGGGCTCCATGCTCAACACAGAGTCTACGTGGGACTTTTTCTCCCTCTCCCTCTGCCCTTTGCCTCCACACACACTCTTTAAAATGAATAAATAAATTTTAAAAAATTAAAAATAAAAATAAATAAGAAGTGAAGGGCTCCTAGGTGGCTCAATTGGTTAAGCATATGACTCTTGATCTCAGCTCAGGTCTTGATCTCAGGGTCAAGAGTTTGAGCTCCATGCTGGGCTGCTGTGCATAGAGTCTACTTTAAAAAAATAAAAATCAAAACATTAAAAATGGGAGATTTTACATATAAAATATTTTATTTCCATCTTTTCTTGAAAAATCAGAAAATCTAGCAATGTTGGGCCCATACTCTTGTGTAGTGATCAGCCAATGCTGACTAGAAGTTGCCCCTATGTGAGGGAACATGCATTCTCTAAGTATCCACATTCCTCACCATTCCTTACTACTCCTCTACTCCTCTCCTGCAGATGGATATAGGGGGACATTTATCATGACATTTGAACTATTGTTTTTCTTCCAGTGAAGAAGATGAGGGGCACCTGGGTGGTTCAGTTGGTTGAGTGCCCAACTCTTGATTTTGGCTCTGGTCATGATCTCAGGGTTGTGAGATCAGGCCTCATGTCAGGCTCTGTGCCCAGTGCAGAGTCAGCCTGAAATTCTTTCCCTCTCTCCCTCCTCCCACTCACACATGCTGTCTCTTTCTCTCTCAATAAATAAACAAAAATCTTTTTTAAAAATATGAAATATTTCTCCTGTGTCTAATAGGAATAGGAAAACCAATGCTGAATATATGTACCATTTACTTCAAGAAAAAATAGCATTTTTTGCAAAAATGAAGAATATTGCTATGTATTCAATATGCCAAACAAATGTATCTTTCAATAAAATATATCTGTCCTGCTTCACTCATTTAAATCACATGTCTACACCTACAGGCATATGAACTGCCACTTCTGCTTAAAATAGACATTCAGACATCAGTTTGTAGGCAAGGAAAAAAGAATTTTTTCTATTACTTTCCCTGGTTCTCCAGCTGCAATCCTGGTAATTAGACTGACAAAAGACTGATTAACAAGAGAAAAACAAACAGTTAATAAATAACACACATAGCAGAAATACACATAGGGGAAACTCAGTGATGAGTAACTCAAAGGGGTGGTAAGAGTTTGCTCTTATATAGCATCTTAACAAAGAACAATAAATTTATAGAGAAGTGACAAGAGAAAGGAAAAGGATTTCAGGCTTCCAAGGGCAGCAAACTGTGGAAATGCAAATATATGGGGGAAACGAATGAAGTAAGATTTGTTTGGGAAGGTCCACACTGGTATCAACTTTCTGTCTTTTTCATGGCCATGATCTTTCTTGGGAGAGGTGATTTAGGGTTGTACTCATTTCTTAGAAGATTCTGCTTTTAGTTGGATAAGGGAAACTCTAGGAAGGTTCATTGTGCATCTGTTGAATCTTCAATGACTTTAGCTCAAAATAATCCTTAATGCCAAAATGATATATTTTGGGGTGGCATATTATGATCCCCTACAAATCTTAATGCCCCTTTTCAGCTAGGAGGACAGTGCCTACTTAGATCTCAGGATCTTTTTCTTTTCTGTTGGTTAGACAGAGGCTGACTCAGGATGTCAGGTGATAATCCTCTTTCCTTTTTATTTAAAATGTCCTAGTGAGGGGCACCTGGGTGGCTCGGTCAGTTAAGCATCTGCCTTTGGCTCAGGTCCTGATCCTGGGATCCCAGGATGGAGCCCCAACATTGGCCTCCTTGCTCAGCAGGGAGTCTGCTTCTCCCTCTCCCTCAGCCCTTCCCCTTGCTCATGTGCTCTCTCTCTCACACACACATTCTCTCTCAAATAAATAATATAAATAAATAAATAAATAAATAAATAAATAAATAAATAAATAAAATGTCCCAGTGATACACCCCCCACACACACACACAGACATCTTCCAGTTGATTTTATCTGTACAATAAATTTTCACCCTGAGGGTAGATTTTAGATGATATTATAATGCTGTTTGGTGAGTATCTTCCAAGATAACATGGTAAAAAGTACTGGGCAGGCACTGATATTTCTATACACTTAACTCTTTGTCCATACTTCTCTTATGGCACTCTTAATATGTATCAGGCTCATTTTGTAACTCTCCCATTTAAAACTAAGCTCCATGGCACATAAAATAGAGCCTTGCCCTGAGCAGGTACTCAAACCATATTTGCTGGCTGGATGGCTGGCTGGATGACAGAATGAATGAATTTGTCCCATAGTCTACTTACTACTTAACCATTTTGTTCTCTCTTTTTACCATTTCTCCTTTGGGAGCCAGCAGGTGGAGTTAAGTATCTAGCTATAAAGGGAAGTAAAGGTAGTAAAAATTTTTTAAGCTTTTGACATCTAAATCAGCCATGAATATAGTTCATTAGTCCAACATGGGTACAGACACATAAGACCACTTGGTCATGATCAAAGCTGTTCTGCTAATGCTTGAGGCCTGCTCTCACCCCATAGACTGATCAGCACCTACCCTCATGACTAGTTCGACCTCAAGACGATCTCCAATGAACATCAGTCCTTAAAGGCACTGCCCAGAATTCTAGGCTCCACCTCCTGTTTTACTCAGCTCTGGACCAAAACCTTTAATACAGTTGAGTATATAAATTCTGGAGACAACATGGTTGATGGTGTTCATCTCCACCATGTTCAAAGCACATCACTCCAACCTCTATACCACCTCCTCCTCTGAATCTTCCTGCATCTTCTTATAATGATCACTGTAATTACACTGGGCTCACCCAGATAATCCTGGATGATCACTACATATGAAGACCCTTAACTTAATTATACCTTCGAAGTTCTCCTTGCCCATATAAGGTAACATTTGTAGCTTCTAGTGTGGATGTTTCAGGGAGGGAAGCATTTTTCAGTTTGCTACAATAAATGAGGAGATTGGGGCCCAGAAAGTGGTAGTGATCTAATTGAGGTCACATACCTACTTAGTGGCAGACTAGAGCTTAGCCTTTAAGTTTCTTGGCTTTCCAACCACCATTCACTGCAGAGCCAATCTTTTTAAGGTTAACCTCTGTGATTTCCAATGTAACAATTAGCTCATCTGATAAGCCATCTTTAAATGGCTAAAATACGATGATCAGGATCCTCCTCCTTTATCCAGGCAATATCTGTATATTTTAGCATATTGTTCCAGAGTTACTTTAATGGTAGAAATTTCAGAGTAGATCAAGAAGAGAGAGTCAGGGGCACCTGGGTAGCTCAGTGGTTGAGCATCTGCCTTTGGCTCAGGTCATGATCCCACGGTCCTGAGTCCCACATCGAGCTCCCCACAGGGAGCCTGCTTTGTTTGCCCTCTGCCTATGTCTCTGCTTCTCTCTGTGTGTTTCTCATTAATAAATAAATAAAATCTTAAAGAAAAAAAGAAGAGAGGGTCAATAAAAGCAACATAGAGGGGCATCTGGGTGGCTCACTCAGTTAAGCATCCAACTCTTGGATTTCAGCTCAGGTCATGATCTCAGGGTTGTGAGATGGAGCCCCATGTTGGGCTCCATGCTGAGCATGGCACCTGCTTAAGATCCTCTCCCTCTCTCCTCTGTCTCTCTCCTACTCACACGTACTCTCTCTCAAATAAATAAATAAATAAATAAATAAATAAATAAATAAATAAGACCTAGAGAAGAAGTGTGCCAGACTAGAGTTCTCAGAACAATCTAAACTGACAGAGGGTGAGCCAATTAACAAGATTGTATAATCTTGTTGAGAATTCTGAAAATTACTTTATGCAAGTAGAATATAATGTGTATTATCATCAATATATGAACAAATTAATAAATAGTATATACTCCTCCTATTAGCATTCATGAAAGATCTGAGGAAATAGATATGTTTCAGCAGGAAACACACATAAAATAAAACACAAAAGGAAGTGACATTCATGGACAGTGAATCAAACTGATATAATTAAACTCTTATCCAAACAGATGTACTTTTCTGTTAAAGATTTTATTTATTTATTCATGAGAGATACAGAGAGAGAGAGAGGCAGAGGGAGAAGCAGGCTCCATGCAGGGAGCCTGACATGGGACTCCATCCTGGGTCTCTTAGGATCACGCCCTGAGCTGAAGTCAGCACTAAACCGTTGAGCCACCCGGCTGCCCTCTTAATGATTTTTTAAGAGAATTTTAGAAATATTTTGAAATACAGTAGCACGGCAAGTGCCATATTCCTAAAAAAATCTCCATAACACTTCAGTAGAATCCATAAACCTCATATTCATGAGATGCTGAGTTCTATGCCTCCTAACCTGGCTGTGATTTTTCTGAGAGCATAGTAGGAATACTGAAAACTCATTTTCCATTCATTCTGATTACTACAGAGAAAGCATAAATTCTATTTACAATAAAAAGCCATGACAAAGAAGCACTCCATCTCTTGGTTACAGTTAAATTCACACTAAATATAAAATTATTGATTGCTGCCCAGATATATGCTACAAAGCATAGCTTCAAAGATCAATAAATTTAAGTGGTGCCAACTATAATGAGTATCAAATCAGCCAATACATTTAGTACAGTGCCTCCCTAAAGGGGAATTATCATCAGACTCAACACTTTATTCCATAGGCAAATGTGTCCCTACAGAAATGGTGCATTCCTTTCTACAGGCAAGCCATAGAAATCCACTTGATGTATTTTGTTAATGACAAAGAATTCACGCTAAAAACAACAAAAAAATCTTTTGAAGAAAATGATAGGGGCTCTAAATGAAACAAAACAATTTGATACCTTCTCACATATGTCTGATTCCCAAAACCTTGATTCTTTTCATTTCTGCTCCAAGTTCATCAGCTACAACTTACCCACTCATTGGAGACACTCAACACCTCCGTTGAGGGTTCCAGGTCCTAAGTTTCAAAACTAAGACGTACCCTCTTCAATCATCTCAAGCCCAATCCACATGGCTCCGGAAGCTTCTTTTTCCTGTGGAGTGAGCAAAGTCATTACCTCAATTTCCTCATCTGAAAAATGGGAATGAGAAAATAATATCTCATAGGTTTAGGGAGAGAATGAAAGCTATAACTAATACAGAGAGCCTGGCTGGGTGCTTGCCACCCTGTGAGTGATTATTTAAAAAATAACTAACCATGATAACAATAGTAATAATCATAAGGAGTTTGCTCCATTTCACTTCTCCCCTGTTGGACAGATGAGATCCTCACACTTGCTGTGTGTTTCCATCAACTTAGATACAACCATCCCTCTCTTTAATTCCAGTTCATTCCATTTTTCTCTGCAGAGCTTTTTTCTTGGCAAGCCCTATCCCCCATATCTGGATATGGATAATAGATAAATATAGATAGATATAGATAAATATAGATAGATATAGATAAATATAGATAGATAAATATACCTTCTGACTAACTGCACTCAATCTTTACAGGATGAAATTAACACTTTTAAGGCTTACGTTTACAATGAAACAAAATCATGGAATTCTGGATTTGGAAGGGACCTGAGGACAATTCCAATTGTCCTGTGATCCAGGACAGCATTGACATTCTTTACCATAGAGAGAAGGAATAAGAAAGAGAAGGTGGGGGAAGGGCAAGACAGAAGTCAGGAGTCAGTTTGAAGTTCTCTTTAATTGATTATGGAGAATTCAGTCAAGCCCAGCCTCTTCTTATTATAGAAGGAGAATCCAGGAGACAGAGAGGTTAACTGTTTGCTCTACAAGTTAGTGGCACAACAAACAAAATTAGTGACAGAGCTTGAATTAGCATCCAAATCTCCTGGTTCCCAATTCAGTGCTTCAATGCTCTTCCACACGAGCACCACGCTGCCTCAGGGCATATCCTTATACTTGAATAGACTATACTGACTTCAAGACTGTGAAAAATGCTTACTATGGCTGGCCTAACATTTTGAGATGCATGTTTCTACAATTAAGGCACTTTTTAAATAGCCATGCCCTCCTCAAAAGGATAAATTTCAACCGCTTGGCTCATTCACACCCGGATCCTAACCTATTCAGCTCTAAATTATGCTGGCCACTGGTTCTGCCACTCTTCCCATTATATATCTGACTAATCCTTTACATCTATGCAATATCATTTTCTTTTTTAAAAAATATTTTATTTATTTATTCATGAGAGACACACAGAGAGAAACAGAGACATACGTAGAGGGAAAAGCAGGCTTCCCTACAGGGAGCCTGATGAGCGACTCGATCCCAGGACCCCAGGATCACAATCAAGCCAAAGGCAGATGCTTAATCACTGAGCCACCCGGGAGCCCCCACAATATTATTTTCTTCCTGACGATAACCTATGGTTTTATCTCTAAGTTACGTAGCACAGTATCTGGCCCTCAGCAAGTATTCAATGCATAACTACAGACCAGTGACCAAATGAGTATCCACTACCCTGCCTCTCCATACTAGAAATGGAGTCTCATGCCTTCTTGGATAACAACCAGTCTAGACTGTCCCAATTCCCAAGACCTCCTACCACCTGGGCAACCATGAAGGCTAGGGGGTGAGTCTCAGAAGCTCATTGCTTCAGGCAGGTAATGCTGATTTCACATACTGATGACTGTTAGGTAAGCTCCCAAGATATTTGTTTTGATCCTAAGGGGTTGACACATTTAGATGGGGTGATCTCTGGCCTAGAGTTTTTTTTAAAGGCTTCTCAGTTTAGCTTCTGCCTGATTTCCTCATTCTACCTTTCTTCTCTAAGCACTGTTAGCAGAACATCTTGCAAATAGCAGGCATGCGCTCCACAAAGGTGCAATGAACTCAACTTCCCCTTCATATCTGAAATATGTTCCCCCAATCTGCCCCTACCCCTGCCAACATGTGACTGGTAGTCATGTGGATTCTAGCTCTCCCTGAGTTAAAAAGAAAAAAGAAAAATGGTCTTTAGTACTACCTTTGGTATGTTAGATTTTCAGCAGAACTGAGCTGTAATTTTTGCTCTGTTGATTTGGAAATTTTATTTTCTACACTGCCTGATACCTAATGCCTTGCCTGTCCTAAGCAGTGCATGTGCGGGGAGCCATCCAAGTTTCAACAATCCTTCCCTCCAACCTCTGCCATGCCAAACACGATGTGGTGTAAGCAGCAAGATAGTTAAATGCAGGACTAGTTAAATGCCGCTGCCCAACTTGAGTACAATTCCTAGCTCTATCACTTACTTCCCAGCTAAGTTCATTTACCTCTTTGCACCTATGATTCCTTATCTGTAAAATAAAGATAGCAATCCTTACAAATGGTGAAATAAAAAATCTATTTGGTATTCTTCCTCATTTCTTGCCACAAAGCTCTTAAAACTCTTGGAATTTTCAGAGTGATAAGAGTATTTTTTGTTATTCATAATGAGCCCTTTTCAAGTCTTGAGTTTATGCAATCAGTTGACTCAAGGTGGGTCCCCTAGATAGCTTCAAGATGGAGGCTGGTCACCAGAAAGACCAAAGATGTGATTCAAGAGACCGGATTTTCAACTGTATTCCCTGGTGAGGGAGTGTGGGGAACGGAGGAGGTAGATGGCACCAGAGATGGAGTTTTATCAAATCTCTTGAAAAAGGAGACTCAAAGAACTTGCAGGTTGGGGAATTTGTTGATGTGCTGGGAAGGTAGCACACCCAGAGAGGCCTTGGAAGCTCTGTGTTCCCCCACATGCGCCTTGCCCTATGCAGTCTTTTCATTTGGCTGTTCCTGAGTTCTATCCATTATAATAAACCAGTAAGCATAAGCCAGGTGCTTTCCTGAGTCCTGTGAGTCATTTTAGGGAACTATAAAACCTGGTGGGGAGGTCATAGGAACATGTGAATAGGTTGTCAGCCAGGCAGAAGTATGCGTCCCCCTCCCCCATTGGCAGCTGATCTCTAAAGTGAGAGCAATCATGTGGGACTAAGCCCTTAACCTACAAAGTCTGAACTAACTGAGGAGTGAGTGTCAGAATTTAATTGGATTGTTGGACACTCTGTTGGTGGCAGGGAATTGGAGAATTAGTTGGTGTCGGAAAAGACACCACATATTTGATGTCAGAAGAAAAAACCAATAGACTACCTCATAGAGTTGTGAGGATTAAGTAAAACAATCTGTGGCATATAGTAAGTGATTAATAAGAAGTAGCTTTTACTATTACTTGCATCACTATCCTTCTTCCATAGTTCATGAAACGCATCCAATAAGTTATGCTAGACCTGGAATCCTGCCTGGAACCACAACCAGCTTGACAGATCCCTCAGTCCCTGTCTGACTCTAGCCACTCCTCCTCTTGGATTATACCTGTCCTACTCTCCCTAGCTACTAGCTGAAATCCTACTGAAACTGGAAAGATAGCCATAAACACCCATCTACCACAAGGCATGATACTGCCATGTGTTTAACTCTTTGTTCTACTTGCACTACGAGGCCCAAACCAGCAGATGAGACCCTCAGGACATAGACACCTGCCCAATTCAAGGTGAATAGTGTCCCATCTCTTTAGATGCTGGGGATTGGATAGTTGGCCATCCTCCTCAGAGGAGATCCTTAACGGAGGTTCAGTTCAATCTTATCCTCCTCCCCATTCCTGCTGAGTCTCAGTGTGCCTCACAGATGAGTACATATGGGTTTGACTTAAAAGGCAGAACAAGACAATAAGGTAAAGGCGGTCTCATGACTTTCAGAGCAACTTACATCCCAAAGGTCTTAATATCGATTTCAATTAGAATTCAAGACTAAGTACTAATCTTCCTGGGATGTTCAAGAAGGTCACCTTTTGTCTAAAAACTGCAGACCTTTTCCATGTGATTCACATATTACCAGAGGTTTCTGACTTATTTTTGAGAATCTAGATATTCCAGCCAAAAATTATTAATACCATGCTTTCTGCTAACATTCCCAGGGAAGAAGCGAATAGAAAGGACCATTGAGACCATTAAGACTCCCCTGCAACAAGAATCTGCTTGTCTGAGACCACCACAGGAGGCAGAATGAATGGTACTTCTCAGTTGATTTTTTTTTTTTTTAAGAATCCTAATCCAATTACCTTCAGCTACCAAAGTCAAAATAAGACTTTCCTGGACAAAGATAGAAGTGAATTCATCTGGACAAGTGAAGTCTGTTAAATCCAAAACCAAACCCCAAACCATCATGCATATGTATCTTTCTTTATATAACAGACTTGTTTCTAAATGTGCTGCACGTGAAAAGCCTTTTTAAAAATAAATTGACCCATATTTTAAGCACACCAGAGGAGCTTGCTATTTAAAGGAATCTCTGTGAGTCATTTTGTAGAGCAAATAACCACCCATCAATTTATTTGTGAAATCTGATTTCCACACATTGCTTTTACTTTAAGAGAAAAATGGTAAGCGCAAAGTCATGACCAGAATCTTGCCATCTCTATCTTGTAGCTACAATCAGCTGAAAAATCTGTCTCAGTTCCCAGTCACTGACTCACAATGTCATAGAGTCTGAAAGTGCCTTGGAGCTCAGGATTCCACTCTTTGACATATCTAAAATAAGATTCCACCTCATGGTCAAGATCATGAAAAATGACCAAGCCGGGCACCATGATATTTTTATGCCTAACTCCAAGCACACAAATCATGTACCAACTAAAGGTATATATTCTGATCCAAGGGGTTAAAATGCTGGGCACATGTAACAAAGCTAGCACCCAACATGGCTACAGGGCCCTCATGTCTTAGTGCAATCAACAAAGTATGACCAAGCAAACATACGCCAGAGTCCCCAGGAAACTGCAGCTATAAAAAAGTGTCTATAGGGACATCTGGATGGCTCAGTCAGTGAAGCATCCAACTCTTGATTTCAGCTCAGGTCATAATCTCAGGGTCTTGGGACTGAGCCCTGCATTGGGCTCTGTGTTGGGCAAGGAGTCTGCTTGTCCCTCTCCCTTTGCTCTTCATCCTGCTTGCACGTGCTCTCTCTCTCTCTCTCTCTCTAACTCTAAAAGAAATAAATTCTAAAAACCTTTTTAAAAAAGTGTCTAGGGGATCCCTGGGTGGCGCAGCGGTTTGGCGCCTGCCTTTGGCCCAGGGCGCGATCCTGGAGACCCGGGATCGAATCCCACATCGGGCTCGCGGTGCATGGAGCCTGCTTCTCCCTCTGCCTGAGTCTCTGCCTCTCTCTCTCTCTCTCTCTGTGACTATCATAAATAAATTTAAAAAAAATTTAAAAAAATAAAAATAAAAAAGTGTCTAGGGATCCCTGGGTGGCTCAGCAGTTTGGGGCCTGCCTTTGACTCAGGGAGTGATCTCCGTCCAGGGATCGAGTCCCACATTGGGCTCCCTGCATGGAGCCTGCTTCTCCCTCTGCCTATGTGTCTCTGCCTCTCTCTCTGTGTCTCTCATTAATAAACAAATAAAATCTTTTAAATAAAATAAAATAATAAAAAGTGTCTATAGAAGGTGTTATGGAGCCAGTAGGTAGAGAGCAGCAGCCCAATTTAGGGTCACTGAGATGGGGGACATTTAGAAGGGACGAAAGGATAAGATAAAGGGAGAATGTTTTCACCCCGTTTCCCAAGCAGCCAGTACCCTGCCACATTCACAGCCCTAAGGGTTCCTATTTTTCACAACTTCCTTATACTTCTTAGTGCTTCAGAAACCACAGGTATCCACTGCCTCACATTTCCCCACAACTGTCTCTGCCTGCTCCAAGTCTACCCAATAAACTAACTCTTCACTTTCCTCATCTTCATTAACACCTATGTGGCCTGAACTAGGGAGATCATTTTGTCTACTTGAAACAGGAATACACTTTGTTTACATACCTGTTCCCTCCTTCCACCAAGAATTTGAGATAGCTTTCATGTAAAAACATGATACAACAGAAGGGAAAATACAACACAATTTTATAAGGGTAATTTTAAGAGGTGACAAGTAGAAGAGACCAAAGCAAAATGGCTCAGCAATAGAGCTTTTCTGGTGAACTGACTGGGTACAGAGACATAGCTTAGAGGGTTTGGGGGCAGGGGCATAAATGGTTAATTTATAGCTTGGACTCTCCTTCTGAAATATCAACTATCTCCATCAGACTTTTGCTGGGAGAACATGGTTATACTTGGAACGGGCCTATAATTGGGGAGGGAGATTTTCACCTTAGGCAGTATATAATTAAGTGCCAAACTGAGTGGCAGGCAGTGCTAGCAGGTGATCAGAGGCAGAAAGATCAGTGGGAGCTGTAGTGACTGCAGAAGGCTTGCTGGAGCAGCCAGAGAAGAGGCTGGGACTCTGCACATCTCAATTGCTCTCTGACAATGAAGAGAGAGCTTCTATTACTTCTCTTTCACCACTCTTTCTCAGTGGTCACACCTACCCTTGGCACAAAGGGGGCTTGTTTCCTATCCAGGAACCCAGGGAATAAAGGAGCATCCACTCCCATGAAAATTTCAGGGAATTAAATATAAATCTTCACACATGAAAGGTGAAACATTCTGTCATTGGGGGTCCAGAGGAGCACTGGTGATTATAATGACACATCCTTCACTGGGAGGGAAGCGGCCACTCTGGAAATAAACTGCCATTGTCTGTGGCCCAGGGAAACTACACCTCTAACTTCCTCAGGTGCATGGGCTCTTGGCAAAATGAATATTCAAGAGTCCTGAGGTGCATACGGGATCGCAGGCTGGGCTCCCTGCACAAGCTATGGATCTTACTAAAGATGCCAATTCTCTCCCTACCTGATTTGGCATCTCTGAGAACACTCATATTTATACGCTTATACAACATGGTTCTCACCAGGACATATCATAATACAAATACTGCCAATAGGGGTGCCTGGGTGGCTCAGTCGGTTAAACATCTGCCTTAAGCTCAGATCATGATCCCAGGGTCTGGGGATAGAGCCCTGCATCAGGCTCCCTGCTCCACAGGGAGTCTGCTTCTCCCTCTGCCCCTCACCACACTCGTGCTCTCGCTCTCTCAAATAAATAAATAAAATCTTCAAAAAAAAATACTGCCAATAATAAAAAAAAGTAGGTGACACTTTTGTAGCATTTACTACATGCCAAGAACTGTTCTACTCTATTTACATATGTTAAATGATCTAATCCTTGGGAGGTCAGGGCTGCTGTTATTGCCCATCTCACAGATGACAAACTGAGGCACAGACAAGGAAAGGAACTTGCCCAGGGTTCCACAGTTAGAACATTGCAGTCAAAGCTGCAATTCCAGCCCGCACTAACTGGTTCCAGAGTGTTTGCTTTTAACAACTGTGCTAATGCTGCCTGATGTGTAGAGCAAGAGGCAAAAGACTATCCTTTTCTACCACCCACATTGGCCCAGGTAGAGGTAACATAAAGTCCAGATAGCAGGGTTATTCTCAGGAGACCACACACTAGGTTGCCAACTATATGTTATGATTTGAGAACAACTGAACAGAATCTCCTGACTGAAAACATTCACCACCTTCTGTAAAAATATCCCAAATTTCCACCCTTTGAACGTCACTTGTCTACTTCTTAAAGGCTTTTGTGTTTTTGAGAATCTCTTATGAAAAGGTAAATATCACAGGGCAAGGTAATCCCTAAGTCACTACCAGGCATCTACAGTGTGATTAAAAACAAAACAAAACAAAACAAAATTCATTGAACTTGCGCTCATAAGAGTTGTTTTCCAGCTCTGATGCCAATTACTACCTGTGCGACGTCAGGCAAGACACATCTCTGAGTAACACCTGCTGCGACTCCCTCATTGGATCTTTGCAGGAATTTAATGGTTGCAAAAGCATTTTGCAGACTTTAAAGGACTCAACAACTGTAAGCTGTTCTCATGATCGGCTAAACCCCTAGTAGGATGACATGAATCAGCCAATAACCAAAGAAATGTACGCAGCCTGTGTAAGATGGACAGATAAGGCATAAACCAAAAAGAATCATGGACCGGCCGACTCAAAACTGTCAGCCTGGGCAGGTGAACCTCTTTGGGGCTTGATCAAACCTGACCATGGATGTCCACTGGCTTAGCTCTGGCTCTTTCTGACTTTGTCTCCTGTGATGGAACACTCTTTGGCTTGGCATTCCAGGCCCCAGGGCCCCAGACTTGGCTCTAATTTCTGGGCCATAGTACTATTTCTTGAGTTTGTTTTCTAGTGTGTTGCTGCTGGCACCAACTGTACCTGGCTCCATTTCTACCTGTGACCTAGCACACCTTCCCACTGTCTGACTTCCTCAACTCACACAGCCCCCTAGTTACACCAGCACCCTGGGACCTTGCTTCTCTGCCATAGTCATGAAGTGTCTATTATGTGCCTAATATGTGCAGGCACAGCACTCCCTCCACCCGGCAAAGGGTTCCTCTGGCTACAATAGCAGGGAGCTGGGAGTGACAGGCAGGGCATAGGGACACCAAGAGGGAGGTGAAGAACATGGAAAAGTAGGACAGAAGGAAAAGGATAGTCTCTCTGCTTTACTCTTTCGCAGAAAAGAGTATTAACTGTTATAGAGGTGCCTGTTGATTAAGCACCTACTCTGCGCTACACATTAGGAATACAGACATGAAAGGCATAATCCCTGACCTGAAAATGTTTAACATATCATGAAGTCGATGCACAGGTAAAGAGACAAGAGTCTCTGCAGGGTTCCTAAGCACCTCTAAGGAAATGCTGTTGTAAGGAAGCTCTGTTCCTTTGGTCACCAATCTGTCCTCTACAGGCTGTAGGTAAAACAAAATTATAATACAGCAGTTTGAACATGGGTGTCAAGCTTTGTTTGAAATACAAATTGTGTGGGCTAATTTTTCTGCTACACATGTTTTCCCTTCATTTTCTCTCTCTCTCTCTCTTTTTATTGGGATATAATATACATACAGTAAAGTGCACAAGACTTACGTGAATCACTCAGTAAATTTTTATTTATATATATATCAACATTACAACCACCCAGATCAATATACAAAATGTAATAGCATACCAGAAGCTTCTCTTGTAACACAAGATTAATCACAGCCCACCAAAATGAAGTTACCACAATTTTGATTTTCGTATAATAGGCTCTTTGTAATTTTTTTTAAGATTTTATTTATTTATTCATGAAAGACACGAGAGAGAGGCAGAGACACAGGCAGAGGGAGAAGCAGGCTCCATGCAGGGAGCACAACATGGGACTCGATCCGGGTCTCCAGGATCACACCCTGGGTCGAAGGCAGGCACCAAGCCGCTGAGCCACCCAGGGATTCCCACTCTTTGTAATTTTTTAAAGGAGTGATGAGTTATGTTTGGAGAACTCTAGCCTGTAAATGCTGGACCTCCCTTGATATACTTGAGCATCCCAGCCCCTAAATATTTTGTTATCTTCAATATGCTTAGGCTACCCAGACCCTAGCAGCCTGGCTACCCCTCCTCCCCCATAATAATTAGGACTATATCTGTCACCAGAAGGGACATTCTGAACAACAGGACACAAACAGGGGACATACCATTGTTGGAACCTACTGACAAAGGTTATCTCTTTGCTGAATGGCCAAGATAGGACTCAATTTTGTTGAGAGCCCATGGGCTATGAGGACAACTCCACTTATATGTTACTCTGCTAACACCATGGCTTACATGGAGCAAAACTAAAATGTCACCCTTACTCCTCCACCTTTGTTAAGGAACATATACCCTTATCTTCCCCACTGGAACTCAGGAGAATGGAAAGTATTATCAGCGCTTGCTTGTCTTCTCTCCATAGACTGGGAATCTGTGTCTTGCCCTAAAGGTGCACTCACCTCACAAGAAAGACTGCTGCTCACTTCCTCTTTAGAACTAGGAAATGAGTATTTAATCAAACCAAAACACAACTGAAGCAATCATAGGTATAAGGAAGATCAATATACGGCACGATGGGAGACCAGAGGAGTGAGAATCTGAGTAATCTCTCTCCCAGAGAGAGCTACGCTTAAGCTGACCTAAAAGAGGGAACAACCTATGCAAAAGCTCAAACACAAAAAAGGATGTGACATTATCAGATGGATCATGTAGTTCAATGTTGCAGAGTGAAAGGATGGATGGACACAGAGATAAACCAAGAGAAAATGGTAAAGATCATGAAGATCCTTATATAACCTACAAAGAAATTTAGAATTATACTATAAGCAATGGGGAACAACTCAATAATTTGGAGGTAGAGAGCAGCCCAATCAGATTTGGATTTTTAAAAATTACTCAGCTGGAAGTATGGAGAATGGAATGAGGAAGAAACAAAAGATCACTGTAATGATCCAAGTGGGACATGGTGAGGTACCTATAAGACATCCAGGTGGAGATATGCTGTAGTCAGTTGAATATGTAGATTATGAATGAATGAATATGGATATCCATATGAATTAATATGGAGCTTAGAAGAGAAATCCAGGTCCAATGTAAGATTTTGGGGTCATCTGTATATAAATGGCAGTGGTAGATGGGTGCCTGGCTATCTCAGTCAGTGGAGCATGAGACTCTTGATCTCAGGGTGGTAAGTTGAAGCCCCACATTAGGCATGAAGCCTACTTAAAAATAAAAAATAGAAATAAAAAAGTAAAATAATATAAATGGTAGTGGTTTAGACTGTCTAGGAAAAAAGTATGGGACAGAGTACAAGGTCAAGATTAGAGCCTTGGGAAACAACATTGGAGAGTCCAGCCAAGGAAGCAGAGCCAGAGGATGAGGTAAGAGGGATGAGGGAAAAAACAAGGAGAGAAGACGGGCACAGTAGCCAAAGGAAGGAAGATTTCAAGGAGGGAGTGGTTATTATTTCATATGCTGTGAAGTGCTGCAAGATAAGTATATATTGGTTTAGCAATGGAGGTTGCCAGAGACCTTACTGAGAACAGTACCATTGCTAAACCACACCACATGGAGGAGTGAATGGAGGAGTGAATGAGGAGTAAGGAAGCAGAAGCTGTGAGTTTAGAAGCTTTAGGTGAAGAAGGAAGAAAAAATTGATTAGAGGGGTAATCTGCTATAGACTGGAAATGTGTATACCTCCAAACTTCGTATGTGGAACCCTAGTTCCCAAAGTGACAGTGTTTGGAGGTGGGGCCTCTGGCAGTTGATTAGATCATGAAGGGAGAGCTATCATGAATGGAATCTGTGCTTTGTAACAGAGGCCCCAGAGAGCTCCCTTGTCCCTCCTGCCATGTGAGGACACTGGGAGTGGGCTGAATGGGCTGGGGCCTTGATCTTGGACTTCTTGGTCTCCAGACCTGTGAGAAATAAATTTCTGTTGTTAATAAGCCACCTGGCCCGTAGTATTCTGTTATAGTTGCCTGAACTGACTAAGAACGATAGTTAAGAGAGGTCATTTATAAGATAAGAGAGACCCGAACCATTGCCAGAAAGTACTTTTCCATAGGAAATACTGTCAAAGGGAATCAAGCATCAGATGAGAGCTTGACCAAAATAACTTTAAGACTTAAACTCAGAAGTTTTACTATTCCTACTGATAAAGGATAGCACTTCCAACATAAAGGCTCTTCTCAGGTACAGAGGAGCTTTCTGAACTTTCTATATGCAGCAGAAAAATTAAATATTTAAATAATGCATTTCTCTTTTTCCATAACTATAAAGAAATGAATAGAAAGTGAGATTGTGATAGAAATCATTTTTTCAGGCCTTTGGTTGTCATAGCCACAAAGTTAAACAAAAACACAGAACCTATGCTAAGGAAGGATACAAATTATTGCTGTCCCTAGGATTTTACCTAATTGATGTGTAGATAACAGTTTTAAAAATCCCTCATGGTAGCAATTTACTAACAGAGAAAAAGCAGGTCAATTGTAATGGCCTACAAATTAACATATTACTTATTAAGCAAATCTTACCCCCAAGTGTATCAAAACATCTTAAACATCTGCACAACAAGGTTTGGAAAGCTAGGTAATTGAAATAGAGTTAAAGGGGCAACTGGGTGGCTCAGTTGGTTAAGCATCTGCCTTCGCTCAGGTCATAATCTCAAGGTCCTGGGATCAAGCCCTGCCTTGGGCTCCCTGCTCAGCAGGGAGTCTGCTTCTCCCTCTCTCCCTCCCTAATTGTGTTCCCAGGCACTCTCTCTCTCATTCCTCTCAAACAAATAAATAAAATTTTTAAAAATATAAAGTTAAAATTCTCTAGAAAAGTCATATGCTCAGCCAATAAATATTTATTGAGCACCTACTATGAGCTAGGCATTGCTCTAGTAACTAAATATTAACAAAAAATAGATGGGTTGAGAGGCATATGGGTGGCTCAGTTGGTTAAGTGGCTGCCTTCAGCTCAGGTCATGATCTCAGGGCTCTTAGATGGAGCTCCAGGTCCAGCTCCCTGCTCAGCAGAGAGCCTGTTTCTCTCCTTCTCTCACTGCCCCTCCCCCTCCTCCTGCTCGTTCTCTCTCTCTCTCTCTCTCTCATAAATAATAAATTAAATCTTAAAACAGATGTGTCAATTTATGTAATTCCTTCTGGAACCTCATCAACACAGCTGTAAGAACTGCCATCATTTCCAAACTGAATTTGTGGCCATTTCTATTCTAAAGCCATATTTATCTTCCTATATTAAAGACATGGAATATTACAGCTAGAGAGACCTGAAAGGATTACCAGCCTCCCCCACCCCATTTAACAGATGGCAAAGTTGAACTAACGAGAAGATTAAAATAAATTTTTAACTACTAGAGCCAAGGCTAGAACCCAGAATTCCTTATTTCTGATTCAGTGCTTGCTGTACCAGTGGAATCACATTATTAAAGCACATCTCTCCCCCAAACTCACACTAGCCTCCACCTCTTTTGATCAGCTTTTCAATAATCAGTTCTGCATTTTTCTCCAAAATAGCGAAGTTTCTATGACCTGTGGGCATTTGGCCCAGATTTAAACATCAAGCCCAAGGACTACAAACATCTCTCATCCACAGGAGGGTGGGGGCGGGGGCAGCTGGCAAAGATGGCCTAGCTTTGGGCATTTCGTTAAAGCGTCCAAAATTCCAGGAAGATATTGGGTATGTTTTATCTCTATTGTCTGGCTGCTAGGGATGAGAATGTGTCGTCTTAAAATTTCTATTCAGAATTTTAATTAAATTGTGGCCTGTGGCAAAATAGAAAGGCATTAAAATCAAATGCTAGTGTCTCTTTGTTTATTTTATGAGCTCTCATCTCTAACTAGTTCTCGCTGAAATAATTAAATGTCTTTTCAGCAAATGGACTGTACAGGCTGTTTGGTTTAATGTTTCTTATAACCTGGCAAGTATGTGCCTTATAATTTGGTTGATTTCTACCCTTCCCCATCCTGCCCCACCCCCACCCCACACACATTTTTCTCTTCGCTCACCACACAGGCTCACTCAAAGGTTTCTGTGGATCAGAATGGCATAAGTGCACCTGTAGGCCAAAGCCTGCTCCCACAGGCTGGCAGAGGCTGTTGGAGACTGAGCACATTGCATTTGACATTAATGGGTCAGGGGCACTTCTGGATTGAAATTGCTGAAGGTGGAGAGGACACACAGTGTAGTCAGTGAGCCCTCTTGGTCTGATGCTGATGCATGAAATCTCTTCTTTACTGACCCACTCACTGTATTGCAGGAAAGGAAAATTGCTTTTTAAAAATTACAGAATCCACATGGAGGAGGGGAGAGCAGGATCTACCTGGGGAGCGTGTGTGTGTGTGTGTGTGTGTGTGTGTGTGTGTGTGTTAGGAGGAGCGGCATGCTATTCTTCTGCTTCATAAAACACCGTTATGGATCCTTTGGGGATAAAAGCCTAAGCCTAGGGCACAGTCTGAAATAGGGAGATTTAGTCAAAAGGGATATAATTGCCTACATAATCAAGTAGAAAAGAGGGCTTTCTAGGAATAAAGAGATTGTTCCTATGAGCAATTCTTTTCAGCTTCCTCTAAACAGAGCCCCACCTCGGAAATAGGAGATAGAAAGGGAGTGCAAGAGAATACAGAGAGCTTAGAAAACTAAGTCTGTCACTGTGCCAGCTAACTACTGCTGTGTGTTCACCATGATCTTTCAGGCACCAGGCTAAGTGCCTTTCCCCAATTGGGTCACATAGTCTTCCCAATAGTCTTATAAAATTGAAACCACTCGTCTCCTCATTTTAAGATCTCATCATTGTGGCTTAGCAATATTAAATGACTTACCAAAGGCTCAAAGCTGCTAAGGGGGAAAGTTGGCCTTCATATCTGTCACCCATATCCTCCTCCAAAGAAATGGGAAGACGGTGTGAACCTGTAAAATCTGAGCCTACAAGCCATGAGGCTCACTTAACCTGAATAATAGTGGCACTGATAACGTAGGTGAAACGGGACAGATATTGAGCACTTAGGATATGCCAGGCACGGCGCTAATTAGGGACTTTAGAGGAGTCGGGTCATTGGATCCTGATGGCAACATTTTGAGGAAAAATATTTGTCTTCACTCTATTTTACAAGTGAAAAAAAAAGCAGTGTCTTCAGGAACTTGTTCAAGGCTACATAGTTAGAAAATGGAAAAGCTGTAGAGTGAGAACCACCTCCATAACCTGGTGGGATACCAGGGCCTCCGGAGAGAGCAATCTCCCAGTAGGACAAAACCTCTCATGAGATGTGGCCCAGGATATTTTGGAACCCTGATACTTAACACATTTTATACTGCTCCCTATTCTATGCTGAGATCTATCCTGGAAAAAGTAAGCTATGGATCATTGCACGTCACACAGTGGAGATAAAATAGAGAGTCAAGAAATATTTGGTGAATAAATGTAGTCTGAATAAATGAATGAAGTCTTTAGTTTTTAAATTTTTCCTCTTGAGGCCCTGTAAGTTCCATGTCTCTATGATAAGCTGAATCTTTTCATCTGAGTTTTGAATGTACCACAGTCTAGAATAATAAAAGATAATAAATAAAAGAAAGGACTTATTGGTGGTTAGGTAAATGAGATGTGGAAAAACTTAAAAAGAAATAGATCTCTCAAGGCCCTCATTATTTTGGGAAGGGCAAATGTGCTGTGGAGACTAGGCATCCAAGGAAGTAAAAAAGAGTTAAGAATGACAAGAGGAAGAGCAGTGTAGGAGCTAAAAGGGATCTAGCATTTTCCAAACCTACTATGTACTAGGTCCTTTTATATACTTGAGGTCATTTCATCCTCATATCTACCCTTGGAGGCAGGTGTTATTAACTCTATCTTATAATAAGAAAACTCAAGCTTATAATTAAGTAACTTGCCCAAAGTCTCACATATAGGAAGTAGTATGGAGCTGATTTCATTTCTGGTCTGACTCTTTCTAGAATACTCACTGCCCTTTCACATAGGATTCAAAACAGAAGGGCATTTTAATTGTGGAAAAGAAAGGACTTCAGGTTTAGAAGGACAAGAAAGTAAGGCAAACAACTTGTGGAGAGGCCCAAACCAAGATCAATGAGATTTGAGGAAGCTGGAAGACAGGCCCTGAGTGATGAGATGATCTTCAGGAAAGGAGTATTTGAAGATTTCTAATATATTGCCCATACTTCCTCAGTGATTGCAGCAGCCTTGTGGAACAAAAGAGTGAAAGCTGTAGGGGCACCTGGGTGGCTCAGTGGTTGAGCATCTGCCTTTGGCTCGGGTCAGGATCCCGGGGTCCTGGGATGGAGTCCTGTATTGAGCTCCCCATGGGGAACCTGCTTCTCCCTCTGCCTATGTCTCTGCCTCTCTCTGTGTGACTCTCATGAATAAATGAAATCTTTTTTTTTAAAAAAAAGAGTGAAAGTTGTAGCCAGGAAGACAGACGAGAGGCAGCAATGCAGGAGGGTGAGGAATAAAGATAACAGAGCCCCCAAGACCACTGCTTAGAGACCTTTCCCCAGCTTTTGGATGGCAGAAGCCTGGTGGGACTTGCTGCCAGCCCCCAACATCTACCAGCAATTAGTTTCTCGAAGCTTCGCAGCTTTTCAGTCTTCTTTCCACCTCACATAAGTCAAATCCAGGCCCAGGAAGTAAAGACTATTCCCTGCAATTCAGATTCCCTCCAATTCTACTTGAGATAGTCAAGGCCCTCCAAGAAGCACATATCAAGACAGAACGAAACATGGAAAGATTTTCATAGGAGAAGTGAGTGTGTGTTAGACCAGAGGAAGGGAGTTGTGATAAAAGCCTGACCCTAAGGGAGGGAGGAGAGAAGGTGGAATGGAAATAGGTCTACAATGTAGTTTAAGGAACTCTCTGCAAGTCCTGGAGCCAAGGTGGGCAACAAAGAAGACCACACACATCCCAGGAGTAAATCTGCCTGAGGATCCCCTCTGTACACAATCACAGGAGGGAACAGCCCATGGAAACGGCCAGAACATGGCAACTGAGGCCCTCAGTCAATTTACCTATCATCGGCAGTCTGCCAATCACTTTAATGGGCTCCAACACACCCCCTGACTCCTCTATTCATAACGACATAGGCAAATCTCAGCTAAAGGATCATTTCCTAAGGGAAGTCTTTCTTCATCCCAATCCCCTCCTCCACCCCAGTCAAGGTAAACTTACCACTTTATATGCTTTCATGAAAACGTGTTCCTTTCCTTCAGAGCACTTGTCTCAGTTCGTACTTGTATATTCATTAGTGGGATTATTAGATTAATGAACATCTCTGTTGCTCAATTCTAACTCCATGAGAACAGGAACCAGAACTGTTTCATTCACTCCTCAGGGCCTACCACGGGGACTAACAGTAGACGCCAATGAATATATTTGGAATGAATGGATGCAAATGAATAAATGTCAAAGAACAAATATGAGCTATATAATCAGTTCTAATCTCTCAACTACTGGCAACTGTATAAGGCCCAGGGTTGGGATCAAGGAAACATAGCTGGAAAGGGTGAGAGTACAGGCTCATGGTGAAGATGGCAACAGAGGATTTTTAAGGAGACATGAGCAAAAGCGAGCCGTGGCTGGTACCTGCTAGGCAATGCTGACAAAGATTCAGGTCAGAAGAATTAAGGTAAAAAAGAAAGAGGGGATGTACCTGGGGAGTGAGACAGATCACGAACATAAACCAAATAAGCACCCCCTTACTTGATCAAGCAGTCTGATCCTGGAAATGTGAGGTCAGGACTATAGCAGACACATGAGGAGCCAGAGAAGTGGAAACCATAGCAAGGCAGGAGCCCAGCCACACAAAATAGCCTTAAGGACTTCTCCAGAGAAGTGAGGTTGTGTCAACAAGGTCTGTGGATCTTGGCCAGGTTTTCAGCTCAGGTCTTCTCTGGTAGCCTCTCCTAGTCTTAAAGGGACCACATCCTCTGAGGACTTGGGCCGGGCTTAGGGGGCAATGGTCACTGCCTAAGAACTGTATCAACTGACAGCCCTCCAGCCTTCCAGGACCACTTGGTATTTTACCTTTTTTATGCCTTCGTTTTTTCCTTTCAAACAGTGGGATAAAATTTAACCTCTTAGGATGATTAAGACTAGAGAGAATAGTATGAGATTACTTATAATAATATGAATGCGGTCTAATGTGGTTTCCTGCCGACTCTCAGTATTTTTATACCAAAAAGTAAAATTGAAATTAAACAAAGCAAAAATTTCCCTGTACTCCACTGAGAATAAAAAATGGCTTTGGATACACAACATACCCAAAAATCTTTAGAGAAACTTGTCAAAATTGACTGTTCCTGGGGTGCCTGAGTGGCTCAGTCAGTTAAACGTTGGCCTTCAGCTCGAGTCATGATCCTGGGGTCCTGGGATCGAGCCCCATGTTGGGTTCCCTGCTCAGTGGGAAGATTGCTTCTCCCTCTCCACTGTGTGTGCTCTCTTGTGCACTCTCTCTTTCTATCTCAAATAAATAAATAAAAGTTTTAAAACACCTGACAGTCCCTGATTTAGTCGACTCAGTATCAGCCTATGGGTCAGAAGATGTAGAAAATCATAGAATTCTTGGATCTCTGAGCTAAGGGAGCCCCTCAATATTAGTCCAATTTGCAGGATGGAGCTGTGAGAATGCTAGGGATAATCAACTGATTGTTGAGATCCCATGAATCTGTGTATCTTCATAGAATTTCATTAAGTGGGACTTTGGAAGACCACTGTTAGAGTTCACTTTCTTCTAGAGAGCTGGAGCAAACTGTAAATTTATCCCAGAGCCAAGTGTAACACAGATAAAGCTAATTTCAGCCTGAAACTAGGGTATAAACCCATACATATTTGCTTGAAAAGTCATACTGGATCATTAGGTAACAAGCCAGCCAAAGCTGTTGAAAATCACAGTTAATCTCTTCTAATTTCTTTTTTAAAGATTTTTTAAATTTATTTTTACACAGAGAGTGTGCATACTCACAGAGGGTGAGGGAGAGAGAGAAACTCAAGCAGACTCCCTGCTAAGCAGGGAGCCCCACTTGGGGCTTGATCCCACAACCCTGAGTTAATGACCTGAGCCAAAATCAAGAGTCAGAGGCTTAACCGACTGAGCCACCCAGGTGCTCCAATCTGTTCTAATTTCTGGTTGTAGTTGAGTGGTTACGTGGTCCTGGAAGTCCAGAGTCTTGCTCTATTCTTGTCTGTTTCCCTGACTCACTGAGTTGAGGGTGCTCACTCACTGAACATTTTGGTATCTCTTTCATCATCTGTAAAATCTGGGATACAAATACTTAACTGTATACAAAGCCATTTTTTTACTTCATCAGTGTCATTCACAGCATAACACGCCACCTCCTCAGTCAAAACAATACTGCTTTTGTGAAAACACATTAACTCCGAAGATAGACTTCAACTGAATTTGATGATTATCTCTTGGAGCCTTAGCACAACGGGGAGACAAGTCAAAATAAAATACAGTTTTCATCCTAAAATGGTAAGTCCCAAACACTGCTTCACACATTGGGACTAGTCCCTAACAGTGTTTACACAAGTCCATGGTGAAATGAAAAGAAAAACAAAGAGGATAATAACAGAGAATGTTCTGTGACTCTATACTTCTATTCAATTTGAAAGAATTTCCTTTATTACAAGTTTCTTATGAATATTTCCCTTCTAATTTTTTCTAGGCACTGACATTTTTTTTTAATTTTATGGCAGCAGTTGCCTCTTTTTAACAGCCTCACTTAGCAAAAAAAACCCCAAAAATAGCAACTCTAGGTCAGTCCCTTTTTGTCTTCTAATTTTATTGGTTGGATAACTCAAAGTGAATGAGACTCGCTAAATAACTTCCACCTACTTAAGTCACATGATCATTCCAGTTTATAGTTTAGCCAAGAAAATTGCTTAAATTTGTTATATAGAAGTTTCTGTTCTGGGAATTGTTTGAATTTATAATTAGAAGCTCCAAAAAAAGAAAACAGATTTGGAGCTCAAGCTACAGCTAAAAACAAAAAACAACAAAAGGAGCAAAGCCAATAATAACAAAATGGTGCCTGGCATGTAAAAGGCCTTCAACAAATATTTGTTGAATAAGTAAATAAATTATCAAATCAAACAAAAACAGATTCAAGTAATACCTAGCCAGCAACTCTAAAACACACACACACACACACACACACACACACACACACACAAACCATAGAGCTAAGAGGATGTTCACTCTTTGGTCAGAATAACATGTAAAATGGCTTTTCTTTTCTAATTTTTCTTTTTGATTAGAGAAAACTCCTAAGTATTATATGCCTTCAGCCTAGGAAAGGCCTACAGCTCATTATTCTCTCTTGCCAAGAGGAAATAAAAGGGCAATGAGGGGCATCTGGCTGGCTCAGTCACAAGAGCATGCAACTCTTGATCTTGGGGTTCTTAGTTCAAGTCCCACTTGCATGTAGAGATTATTAAGAGAAAAAAAGAAACTTAAAAAAAGAAGTGGTCAGAGGAAACTGAAAACAGTTAGAAATATATTTAGATTCATAGAAGTTAGAGATAGAGATTTAGAAATCACCCAACCCATTCCTTTCGATTTACAGATAAGGAAACAGGCTCTGAGAAACTTGCCCAAGTTGCCCATGCTTTTACATTTGGACCTTGAGAACAAAACCAAAATACTTCTTTTTAAAAAAAGATGTTTTTATTTATTTTAGAGAGAGAGAGAGAGAGCTTGCGGGAACAGGGAGAGGGGTAGAGGTAGAGGGAATTCCAGGCAGACTCCCCACTGAGCCAAAGCCCCACATGAGGCTGGATCCCATGACCCCAGAACCGTGACCCAAGCCAAAATCGAGAGTCAGACACCTAACCAACTGAGCTGTCCAAGTGCCCCAAAACCAAGATACTTCTGCCATCTAGCAGCAGTATATCCTAACTGCAGGAGGAAGATAAGCATTATTTTGAAGACTCCTTGGATAGTCAAAATACAAACTTAAGGGTTTTAAAATACATCCAAAGGTCAGAGGAAACAATACAGTAAGATAGGAAAGGTTCACATTAGAATTTATGGTAGAGGGTAAGAATTTTAGGGACAGTGGGTTGTAGAGGATCAAAGGTCCAGAGACTAGAGTAGGTATAATGCATTTGGGGGAAATTGAGAGACAGAGTTATAAGTGACTTTTGTATCTATCTGCTATCTCCAGTATTATTCCTGTGATAGCATTCATCAACACTAGATTGGCAAAGAGCTCTTACTATTGACCAGCCACTAGGATATGGAAATAGTCTTGCTCGACTGAAGCTCACATCAATAATTACATCCATGTTATTACGAAGATACACCGACAAAACCAAAATAGTGTATGTATAAGTCCATTCAATGAGAAATCCTTTGTAGTAGCAAAACACTGGAAGCAACCAAAACATCCACCAGTTGGGGATTGCTTAAATAAACTATGGTACATATACACAAAGGGTACTATTCAGTTATTTAAAAAAAAATAAAAGAATCGTAAGACTTCTATATTCTGATATATCAACAGGATCTATTACTAGGGAAAAAAGCAAGAGTAAAACAATGCTTGTAATATGGCACCTTTTAAGTAGCCTAATCTAAAAGGGAAACATACATAGACCCCCCCCATACACATATTCACTTATAGTTTCAAAATGATACAACAGAAAGGGGCACCTGGGTAGCTTAGTCAGTTAAGCATTAGACCTGAGCTCAGGTCATGATCTCGGAATCCTGGGATTGAGGCCTACATCCGGCTCCCTGCTCAGCAGGGAGTCTGCTTGTCCCTCTCCTTCTGCCCCTCTTCATGCTCGCTCTCTTTCTCTTTAAAATACATAACTAAATAAAACCTTTTAAAAATGAAACAACAGAAAGATAAACAGTAATTAATAAATATATTTATCTATAGTCCCAGAGAGTGGATAGGGTGGAGGAGACAGGGATGATCTTGAGGTTTCTTTATATATACTTTGTTATATACTTTGACTTTGGAACAAAATCAAAAAGAAAAAATAAATCCCTAAAAATAGAAAGCAAATGGAAACAAATGAACTGAACTTATGACAAAATAATATGGAGAAAAGAATTATTTCAACTTGACTTAAATTTTTAATATATATATATTTTTTAAGATTTTATTTATTTATTCATGAGAGAGAGAGAGGCAAAGACACAGGCAGAGGGAGAAGCAGGCTCCCCACAGGGAGCCTGATGTGGGACTCAATCCCAGATCCCGGGATCACTCCCTGAGCCGAAGGCAGACACTCAACCACTAAGCGACCCAGGTGTCCCTATTTTTTAAAATATATTTTTTAAATATTTTATTTATGTATTCAACAGAAAGGGAGAGAGAGAGAGCACAAGTAGGGGAAGGGGCAGAGGGAGAAGCAAACTCCCCACTGAGCAGGGAGCCCCATGTGGGGCTCAATCATGACCCTCAGATCATAAGCCAAGCTGAAGGTAGATGCTTAACCAACTGAGCCACCCAGGTGCCCCTTAACTTGACTTTAAAACACAGAACTTTGCCTGTACATCCCAAATTGGATATATAGTCAGTACATAAAGAACTACAAAGAAATTCTAAACTGCATTCAGCAGTTTTATTGTTAAAGATAACAGTGTTATTTTTATTTTTATAGGGAGTCATAGGCAACTGTGTTAATGCTATTAAGAACAAAGATGTTCAAAATAAAAGAAAGTGGATGCACATACAAATTTGAAGTTAGGTAAAAACCCTAAAGTATTCCATTTAAATTTTTTTTTATTGGGCAGCCCCGGTGGCGCAGGGGTTTGGTGCCGCCTGCAGCCTGGGGTGTGATCCTGGAGACCCGGGATCGAGTCCCACATCGGGCTCCCTGCATGGAGCCTGCTTCTCCCTCTGTCTGTGTCTCTGCCTCTCTCTCTCTCTGTGTGTGTCTATGAATAAATAAATAAAATCTAAAATAAAATAAATAAATTTTTTTTTATTTATGATAGTCACACAGAGAGAGAGAGAGAGAGAGGCAGAGACACAGGCAGAGGGAGAAGCAGGCTCCATGCACCGGGAGCCCGACGTGGGATTTGATCCCAGGTCTCCAGGATCGCGCCCTGGGCCAAAGGCAGGTGCCAAACCGCTGCACCACCCAGGGATCCCCAAGTATTCCATTTAAATTGGGACTATCACTATAAATTCAGGGGTTTCTTTTTAAACAAAAAGGTCATTTCTTGCCCTGACCACTGAAGAGTCCAAGAAGCAATGACCAATTGATAGCAATAAGCACACTGACACAAATTATGCTCTCTGAATATCATCCCCCACTAAATAAAACGGGACTCCTTAGAGAAATCTCTGACTCCAGGTCTGGGGTAGGGACTGTACTAGATGAGCTGGGGAGGTCTTCTTGTGCAGGAAAGTGAGGAAGCTATTAACAACTACTATGATCATGTCAAGAGGCCTCAAGAATCAACTTTAAAGGGGCACCCATGGGATCCCTGGGTGGCGCAGCGGTTTAGCACCTGCCTTTGGCCCAGGGCGTGATCCTGGAGACCCGGGATCGAATCCCACGTCAGGCTCCCGGTGCATGGAGCCTGCTTCTCCCTCTGCCTATGTCTCTGCCTCTCTCTCTCTCTCTCTCTCTCTGTGACTATCATAAATAAATGAAAAAAAAAATTAAAAAAAAAATAAAAATAAAGGGGCACCCACTAGCCTAATATGGGACAATTTGGGTATCAAAGTAAAAAACTGATGATTTACTGAGACACATCCAATATATAAAAATCTCTAAATTCATAATGAGCCAATAAAAACATATTAGTCACCACTGAAGCTTACCTGGACACCAAAATCATTCTGAAAATTGGTAATTACAAGGCAAAAATCACACAGCTGTCCTACCTTTCCTATAAGAACTGCATTTCAAGAAAGACACAAAGTTGCTGAGAGAAATTTCTTCTTTATAGAATTCTAGCTAATGCAGAAGAAATGATGGCATTGGAAAATCAACAATCTCCTCCTTCTAATGAAATAATGGACCTAAGCCATGATCATCAGTGACTGCTAAAATCATCAGCTTGAAGGTTGATAGGATACTATAATACAAAAATCAGCCTGAACCACCTGAACCCCACTCATCAACCTTAATATTATAAAAAGTAAGACACCAGACAGTGCAGGCCTCCTGATGTTAAGATGCAATAAAGGGTAAAGAACACCACCCATGAGGGATTCTTAACTTAAAAAGTGAACCCGAATCTAATCAATCCTCTAGGAAAAAAACTACAGTTATGAGAAGTGTTTGATTTATAGTCAAGAAGTGAACGAGCAAACCAATTCTCACAGCTGAAGCCACTCAACTATCCCAACCCCATTCCTATAGATTTAGTCAGCCCCAAGCTTTGGAACAAATCCTGTTTATTCATTAAGGGGAAATCAAGGAGCCTGAGTTCCATAACTCACACGACTGCATACAGTCAACCTGGCCATTGACCCTGCTAGAACACTGTGACTTATACCCCAGATCCAATTATTGGTTGCCTGCTTTAGGCCTTGTGACTATGCTTCTATCTGTTTAACTTATCTATTGCAACAGTTGCTCTGAAAGAGGGACTCTGCTTTATTCTTACAATATTCCTAAAGATTAGGGCCCTAACCTTGAATTCCAACCCAGCTGCTGGGCCCCCACTCCATATTGCTAAGCATTTCCTTGCACCCTGATTCTTGCCTGCTCCCAGGCTGCCCGTTTTTAACTTCTTGCCATCTTATTACCTATTCCCTGACCTAGAAATCTTGTGTTAATTTGACCCATCCTGTTAAAATTTTGAATGAAATTTAGAATAAATATAAGACTGTGTATTTTTGCTAATTCATAACATCCTGAAGAAGGCCAGGAACATTATCCTTACGTGGAAATAGAACAAAAACATGTGAAAAACTTGTTTCTGACCCCAGGTGGTATCTGGGGCAGCACCATTACAAGCATCTTCAATCTATATTCCCTAAGTGAGGAATTCCCTCAGCCTGGATTTGGCCCCAAACTACTTAGCAAGTGCTTCCATTCTCTCCAAGCCTTGATTCCTTCCCTTATTTCCTGTCACTGCTGGCCCACACCACCATATCTTCCTTCTCCATGCCACTCTACCCCGGCTCTGATGGGAATGCATTTTCCTTGCCTTTGAAAGGTCCCACAACCAGGTCAGGCCCCATGGGCCCACTTAGTGCTCTGACTCCATAGATAGGCCCTTCTTCTATTTTTTTTAATGGTTTATATTGTAAAGTAAGACAGGTAAAGAATGCCACACAGATGTATGGCTTAATGAATTTATATAAATCAACACTCTTGCAACCACTGTCAGGTTAATAATCACTGGGGTCACTGATCTTTGTCAGTGACCCCAGGAGCCTCTTCTACATGTGGTGGCCAGATCACAAGCCCCTCCTTTACTCATACATAGCTATTATCTAGACTTTTTAAAATATTTTTTATTTATTTACACATTTATTTGAGAGAAAAAGAGAGAGGGAGAAACAGACTCCCCATTGAGCAGGGAGCTCAATGAGGGGCTCGAATCTGGGACTCAAGGATCATGACTTGAGCTGAAGGCAGATACTTTACTGACTGAGCCACCCAGGTGCTCCTTGTCTAGACTTTTATAGTCATCACTTTCATGCTTTTCCTAAAAAAGTTTTCTCACCCATATGTGTGTTCATACACACAATATCTTAGTCTTATCCACTTAAAAAATTACATATGTCTTTCATGTCTCTTTTCATCTATAGCTTCCCCCTCCATTCCTCTTTATCTTATAAATATCTGTTGAAACACCCGGGCTTTTTGACTACTAGTTTCCCAGTCTGGCTTTTGCTAATCAATGTGCCAATCCATTGGTATTTTAATGAACTTACTTTGCCTTCCCAGCTTCCCTCTCATCTTGCTGGGGCAAGCTGGCAGCTGGGGTAGCTCTGTGGGAGCTATCCTCCACTCCACAGCATGACTGATGGAAAGAAGTCGGTTTCCCTGCTCCTAGTTGCTGCCAGTTAGGGCTCTATCTGGTTGGGTGGGTGACTCACTGACACCAGATATGCTAGTGCTAATGCTACCTCAGTCCACCTCATTCTTTCCCTTCTTCTTGGTGAGAGGTGCTGTTTGATCCCTGAAACCTAGAAAAGTAAAAACAGAAGCATCCAGATTGTCACTGAACCTTGAGGTACAGGAAACATCATTCCTTCCATTGCTAGCTAATTTCTGGCAGTGCTTTTAGGGGATCAAGCAATGTACAACATGCCAGCTGAGTTCCCAAATATGGGCCAGGCTGTTTAGGATCCTGAGTGTTTGGTATCTTTCGAAGGGATTTTGTACGTTTAAATGTACTTTACAAAGCTTTAAAGAAATAAAGTTTAAAATCACAGATGCAACAATATTTCAGTCACGCTGTGGGTGAAATTGAGTTTCTGTAGGCCCACCTTGAACCCTAATCAAATATAGTATTATTTCTGTGGGAAACCAAATGCCAAATTCCAAACATGCAACTTAAAAAGTGTGGGAATAGATCTCTGTAAATTTGAGGGTTAGCTGTGCAGATAACTCTAACCTTTTAGATTCTGGTTTATGCAAGCATAACCTGATTTGTCCTTCTTGAGGTCTTCTCCTAACAAGGATTTGCCTAGTCTTATCCCTAACCATCCTCTCAATTGATTTAGAATATAATTTCTTCATCTACTTCCAAATAACAAAAAATAATGATTCGCTTTCTGTGATCTAAAAGAAAGGCCAAGAAAAGTATTGCTTCAGGCAGCTAACGTCCAAAATCTGACCGCCATAGAGAAAGCCACAACACTCACCAACCCCTAAAAACTCTAGAAGCCAACACTGTTATTATACAAACTGAGCATCTCTCCAGGGAAAACAACCCCACCCCCAAACCTTCTAAATTTCCAAGCAATATATGGAATTATTTAGGACATAAATGTGAATCACTGGCAGCTGGGAAATTTTTAGATTTTGAAATGTGATAGTCTCCATTTGCTTGCATCCGGTTAATGCTCTCAGTTCCACTTTTAAAGTATCACATCAAAGATAGAGGCAAATATAATAATAACAAAAAGATTTATTTTATTCTGCAGGCCTATGGTAATGATTCTTTAGATTCTTAGACTCATTACAAATTACATTGGGTCCAAGAACACCAATGCATTTTGTAAGGCCTTTCAAATTAGCCAAATAAGGGTATTCAGCCAAGACTCATTCATATTCAGATTTCTAGGACACTCTGATTTGATAATGTATGTTCCATACAATGCAGTGATGGTTAAATCAGGGGTCTACTGAGGTTTGAGCCTCATGGAGCAGAGCTGCAATTTAAAGCAACACAGCCTTTGAGTGCTATAGCAACAGCACCTGCTATCTCATTTTAATAAGACCCAGGAGATGTTCTGGAGGTTTCTATTTTACTAAATTTTCACTTTAAGTTCTAGCTCTGTTTAATATTCTTGTGATGTAAGAAGAGAGCAAAATACTCTACCAAAGCTAGGAAGATTCAAAATTTGCTATGAGAGTCAGTAGAGTGTGCAAATCTCTATCTCGGGATCATGAGTTTGAGCTCATGTTGGATATAGAGATTACTTAACAAAAATTAATTTGCTATGAGAATACCAGAAAGTCCAAGCGAAAATGTTAGGGTGAAAATATAAACATATTATGATAACAAATACAAAAGTGTAGATACTTGAGGATGACAGAACGTGAGAGACTCCTAACTCTGGGGAACGAACAAGGGGTAGTAGAAGGGGAGGTGGGCGGGGGGTTGGGGTGACTGGGTGATAGGCACTGAGGGGGGTACTTGGTGGGATGAGCACTGGTGATATGCTATATGTTGGCAAATTGAACTCCAATAAAAACAAAGTGTAGATACTAAAAGACTGACATGTACACTTAAAAACTCACATCCATGCATAAAAAAACGATTAGATAAAAATTGTACACAATTTCTGCATTGAACTAACTTGAATTTAAATAAAAACTTGAAGGAAAAAACATTAAAAAACATATTTAGTAACTTAAATAAATTACAGATTTTGTGATCAACAGAGGTGACATGTTTATATCAACATATAAATAAGGCTTCAAAGCTAGATCTTCAGAACCTAGTAATTATGTTAAAGAAGTGAACAAATAATTATACTTTTTAAAATACATACTGATATAATCTTGCACATAACAATTAAAAAATAAATTCATCTCAAGTATATATGAAACATTTATTTTTAAAAAATTGACCCTGTCTTGCTGCAGCAATCAGACAAAAAAAAAAAAAAAAAAAAGAAAAGAAAAGAAATAAGAGGCAACCAAAGTGGTAAGGAAGAAGGAAAGCTGTCACTATTTTCAGATTATGAAAAAAGCCCTAAAGACTCCACCAAAAAACTATTAGAGCTAATAAAAGAATGCAGTGAAGTTGCAGAATACAAAATCAATATACAGAAGTCTACACTAATAATGAAGCAAAAGAAAAAAATCACAAAAACAATCCCACTTACAATTGCATCAAAAAGAATAAAATATTTAGGAATAAATTTAATCAAGGAAGTAAAAGACCTGTATTCTTAAAACTATAAGACATTGGTGAAAAAAAAAAAGATGTTGCAAAGGGAAAGATATACTATGCTCAGGATTGGAAGAATATTGGCAAAACGTCCATACTACCCACAGTAATCTACAGATTCAAAGCAATCCCTATCAAAATCCTAATCTTTAGCTCAAGTTATGATCCCGGGATCCTGGAATTGAACCTGGCATAGAGTTCCTCCCTTGTCACTGAGGAGTCTCTTGTCCCTCTCTCTCTGCCCCTCACTCCCACTCATGTTCTCTCTTACATACTCTCTCTCAAATAAAATCTTTTTCAAAAACGCCAACTGTAGGGTGCCTGGGTGTCTCAGTAGTTATCCCAGGGTCCTGGGATTGAGTCCTGCATTGGGCTCCCTATGGGGAGCCTGTTTCTCCCTCTGCCTATGTCTCTGCCTCTCTCTGTGTCTCTCATGAATAAATAAATATAATCTTTTTTTTTTAATGACAACTGTATTTTTCACAGAACTAGAACAAAATTTGTATGGAACCACAAAAGACTCCTAATAGCCAAAGCATGAAAAAGGAAAACAAGTGTGCCCAGGTGGCTTAGCTGATTGTCTGCCTTCAGCTCCCAAAGTCCTGGGATCCAGCCCCACATCAGTTTTCCTGTTCTGCCCCCTCTCTCTGCTCCTCCTCTCTCTTGCTAACTTTTTCTCTCTCAAAAAAATAAATAAAATCTTTAAAATAAAAAAAATATTGAAAAAAGAGAAAAAAGAAAAAGGAAAACAAAGCTGGAGGTATCACAATCGGAGATGTCAAGCTGTACTACAAAGCCATAGTGATCAAAACAGTATGGTATTGACACAAAATAGACACATAGCTCAATGAAATAGAACACAGATCCCAAAAATAAACACATGCTTATATGATCAATTAATCTGTGACAACGGAGGCAAGAATATAAAATGGATGAACGACAATCTCTTTAATAAATGGTATTGGGAAAATTGGATAGCTACATGCAAAAGAATGAAACCACTGGACCACTTTTTTATATCACACACAAAAATAAATTCAAATGGATTAAAGAGGGATCCCTAGGTGGCGCAGCGGTTTGGCGCCTGCCTTCGGCCTAGGGCGCGATCCTGGAGACTCAGGATCGAATCCCACATCGGGCTCCCAGTGCATGGAGCCTGCTTCTCCCTCTGCCTGTGTCTCTGCCTCTCTCTCTCTCTCCCTCTGTGACTATCATAAATAAATAAAAATTAAAAAAAAATACTTTAAAAAAAAACAAAAACAAAAACAAATGGATTAAAGAGTGAAATGTGGGGCACTTGGCTGGCTTAAAAAAACTTCAATTCCTACCTCACGCCACACACAAAAATAAAGTACATGTACATTTAAAAATCTAAATGTGAAAATTAAACAAATTTTTTATACAAAAAGAGAGGAGACTGTCTTGGAGAACCTGGGTGGCTCAGTCAGTTAAGTGTCAGACTCTTGATTTCAGCTCTGGTCATGATCTCAGGGTCAAGAGATCCAGCCCCACATCAGACTCCATGCTCAGCAGGGAGTCTGAAGATTCTCTCTCTCTCTGAAAAAATAAATAAATCTTTTAAAAAAAGACAGAAGAGAAGTGACTGTCTTTATGAAATCAGGGTAGATATTTCTTTAACAGGACACAAAACTTACAAAAACATACAGGAAAATGATAAATTTCACTCATTCAAATATAAAATGCATGCAACACTATAAAAAATGAAAATACAAGCTACAAACTCAGAGAAAGTGTTCCCAACTCACATAACAAAGGGTTTATATACAAATATGTAATAACTATAAATCAGTAGCAATCCAATAGGAAAGCCAGCAAAAAAAGAAAGAAAGAAAGAAAGAAAGAAAGAAAGAAAGAAAGGAAAGAAAGAAAGAAAGAAAGAAAGAAAGAAAGAAAGAAAGAAGAAAGAAAGAAAAAAGCAAGCCGGCAAATACTGATAGCTAACACATAATATATGTACTTTGTGTTAGGCAGTTTTCCAATTGCTTTACTCATATTACTTCATTTAATCCTTAAAGGACAATAATAAGTAAGTCATGGAGGAGAAAACCCAAATGGTCAATAAATTTATGAAAATATACTCAACCTCACCAACAACTATTATATTAAAAGATTAAAAAACAGAATAACTAAACTAATAGGAAAAGATATTTTCTAGTTATTAGATTGACAAATATAAAATCTGACAATACCAGCTGTTGGTAAGGATGTGAAACAGTCTGAGCTCATACACTGCTGGTGGAGTAAATATACGAGTACAATTATTTTAAACAAGCACAATTACTTTGGAGAGCAATGTGTCAATATCTGATAGAGTTGAGGTACAATTTTCACTTCTGTGTATTCCCTAGAGAAACTCTTGCACTCTGCACAGTGTACAAAAATGTTCACTGCAGCAATAGCAACAACAAAAATTTAGAAAAAAAACTAAACATCCATCAATCAGAGAAAAGACAAATTGTGGCATCTTCATACAATGGAATTTCACTTTAAACTAGTGAAATTAGGGATCCCTGGGTGGCTCAGAGGTTTAGCACCTGCCTTTGGCCCAGGGCATAATTCTGGAGTCCAGGGATCGAGTCCCACATCAGGCTCCCTGCATGGAGCCTGTTTCTCCCTCTGCCTGTGTCTCTGCCTCTCTCTCTCTGTGTCTTTCATGAATAAATAAATAAAATCTTTTTTTAAAAAAAGGAAAAGAATTTTTAAAAATAAATAAAAAAATAAAAAATAAACTAATGAAATTAATGAATGAAGCTCCCTGTATTGACAAGGATGAATTCAATAACAGAGTGCTGATTTTTTTAAGATTTATTTAATTTAGAGAGAGAGAGCAAGTGAGTGAGTTGGGGGAGAGACAGAGAGAAAGGGAGAGAACCTCAAGCAGACTCCACCCTGAGTGAGAAGCCCCCGCAGGTTTCCATCCCATGACCCTGAGATCATGACCCAAGCAGAAATCAAGAGAGGGACACTCAACCAACTTAGCTACCCAGGCACCCCCAGAGTGGTGATTTTTTAAAAAGCAAGTTGCCGAAGTTTCAATACAGAGCAGTACCGTTAGTAAGGTTTAAACCTGTAAAAGAATATTGTTTATAGATACAGTCTTAGGTGCTAAAAGTACTAAAACATACATAACAATGACAAACATCTAATTCTGGATCCAGTACTCATATTGCACATCTCCAGGGAGCACAATTCATATTGTATTCTGTAGAATTGTATTCCAGAGAGAGGCATTCACAAGATTGGTAAGGAGGAAGGAGAAGCATCAGAGAGCTTTAATTGTATCTATAATATTTTTTTTCTAAAACGTAGGTAAATTTTAAAAAAGTGAAGAAAATAAGACAACAGGGTAAGATTTGATAGAATTGAGTGGTGGACACATACGTGTTCATGATGTTTTTCTCTATGCTTTTCTGCATTCTTGTAATTTGTCACAATAAAATATAAATGGGAATGGGGGTAGGCACTCACCCAGTAGCACAATTGCTAAAAACAGAGCCAAACTATGAGACAGAAAGAAAGAGCAACAGTGAAATGAGGAGAGCTCATCATTTTTTAAGATTTTTTTAAAAGATTTTATTTATTTATTCATGAGAGACACAGAGAGAGAGGCAGAGACAGAACCAGAGGGAGAAGCAGCCTCCTCATAGGGAGCCCAATGCGGGACTTGATCTCAGGATCATGGGATCACTACCTGAGCCAAAGGCAGATGCTCAACCACTGAGCCACCCAGGATGCCAAGATTTTATTTATTTATTTGACGGACAAAGAGAGAGAGCACAAGGAGGAGCAGCAGAGGGAGGAGAAACAGACTCACTCAACGCTGAGTAGGGAACCCTGGGATCATGACCCAAGCCAAAGGCAGACACTTAACTGAGACACCCAAGCACCCCGAGGAGTGCTCATCATTGAATTAATTTCAAAAGTTATTTTCCCTTGATTTTCTTCCAGGAACTTTGTTAATTTCATTCTTCCTATGCATACTCTACTCCTACAGACTTAGTCTTCCTCCCCAGAGCACCCCAGATATTTCCAGCCTGGGTGTTCCCAAGACCCCCTTCTTCTGGCCTCCTCCTTCTTTTCAATCATTAGAAAAAAGTATTTTGAGCCCCTATTCCACAAACCGCTGGGCATCCCTTGCTCTTTCCCACAGCTAAGATTTATCATGCACTGAATTAAGTGTCTGGGGTGGATCCAAACATTTTACAACCATTATGTCACTTAATCATCACAAACAGCAGCTTTATGAGATAGGTTCTATTTTTGTCCCCACTTTCAAGATGAGGAAATTGAGGCTTAAGAGGTTAGTTGACTTCCTAAAAGAGCCACACAGTTAATAAGCAGTGGTCCACACTGGATCTAATTCCAGAACTCTGAGACTTCAATTTCTTCTTTCCACTGAGCTCACTATCTCAGAAACATCTTGCTTTCTGTAATCATTCTTGTCTCTGTCCCATATAGACCTACCTAACCATAGAATACAGCTCCTTCTCCATTTATTCCCCTACCATTATCAAGAGGATATTATATGTAGAAGCCTTTTGAAAGGAAGAGATCACATGGCTCACAATATGATAAACAATTTAAAATGCAATAATATATATACATCCCCATCCACTGCCATCCTCCTGAATTGTCCAACTTTATTCCTCAAGTTTTCTGTAATGTTTTACTTCCCTTTCTCTTACCCCATTCATTATACTCACCTTCTTTTCTTCTTTTTTCTAAAGATATATGTATTTTTTAAGATTTTTTTATTTGAGACAGAAAAAGAGAGCATGAGTGGCAGGAGAGGCAGAAGGAGAGGGAGAAGCAGACTCCTTGCTGAGTGAAAAGCTGGACTCTGAGATGGATCCCAGGACCATGAGCTGGGATCATGACCTGAGCTGACATCAAATGCTTAACCAGCTGAGCCACCCAGGTGCCCCTATTTATTTATTTTTTTAAAAGGGAGGAGAGGAGGGGCAGAGGAAGAGGGAGAAAGAGAATCTCAAGCAGACTCCTCACTGAGCATAGAGCCTGACTCAGGCCTTGATCCCATGACTCTGAGATCATGACCTGAGCTGAAATCAAGAGTCAGAAGCCTAACCAACTAACCGCCCCCAGACTCCCCTCATCTTCCTTTCTTCTTACACCATCTCTGCCTGACCCCCATTTTTCAAAGTCAACTTTAGTATAATGAGCTTTAATTCTTTGTTTCATTCTCCCCTTTCAAACAATGCCATAGGCTGGGGTGAGGGATATGTGATTCACCATTCAAACTGAAATATGCCATCAAGACATTTTTCTAAACAGTCATCGCCCTGAACACAAATAACGCCCCTTTTGTTTCTTTCTTTATTTTTTTACACCCCTTTTCTTGATGCAAAAATCTCTGCAGCCAGTTCCTATTTTAAATAGAAAAGTTTTCTTTTTCTTGTCATCATACCAAAGCCTATGAAATTCATTACCCTCTTTATTTCATATAATTTGTAACACTTGACGCTATAAAACCACTGAATCATCTTCCTGGCTAGTGTTATAGGTTGAATTTTGTGCCCTCTACCCAAATCTGTGTGTCAAAGTCCTAACCCCCACTACCTCATCATGTGATCTTATTTGGAGAGAGGGTCTTTACAGAAGTAATCAAGTTAAAATCAGGTCTTTAGAGTGAGCCCTAATCCAATCTGACCAGTGATCTTATAAGAATAGGAAATTTAGGGGATCCCTGGGCGGCTCAGCGGTTTGGCGCCTGCCTTCAGCCCAGGGCATGATCCTAGAGTCCTGGGATCGAGTCCCACATCGGGCTTCCTGCATGGGGCCTGCTTCTCCCTCTGCCTCTGTCTCTGCCTCTCTCTCTCTCTCTGTGTGTGTGTCTCTCATGAATAAATAAATAATCTTTTTTAAAAAAGGAATAGGAAATTTGGACACAGAGGGAAGATGATGTGAAGACACATGTAGAAGATCTACAAGTCAAAGAGAGAGAACTGATACAAGTCCTTCTTTCATAGCCCTGAGAAGGACACAACCCTGCCAACACCTTGTCCTTGGACTCCTGGCCTCCAGGACGATGAGACAATGAATTTCTGTTCAAGCTATTCAGCATGTGCTACTTTTTTATAGCAGCACTAGCAAACTAACAGAGTAGAAGCTCTTCGGCTTGGAATTCAGAGACCACCAAAATGTGGATCCAACAACTCTCTTCAGTCTTCTCTTCCCCTGGAGCTCTACGACTACCAGAAGCTCCAGGCAAACTACACTACCTGCTGTTCCTGCACTTGGCTCCACACCCTACCACATACAAGCCTTTGCTCAGGCTCTGCCATCTTGCTTAGAATATGGCTATCTACCCATCCTTTAGGGTCCATCTCAAATGCCACCTACTTCATAAAGACTATTGTAAGTCACCTGCCTAGAAACACTGAGGTCAACCGGACAGATCTAGATTTGAATCTAGCTCCACTGCTTACTAGCTGTGTGGCCTTAGACAAGATGCTGAACTCAGAGTTAGCCATGGGCATGAGAAAAGGTGAGGATTGAGTGAGATGATGCATGTAAGATACTTAGTATAGAGCTTGGTGCAGAGAAAGCATTCTAGAACTACAGGCTTTCATTATTTCTTTGATCTGAACCCCAATGGCATTTTATATAAATTTCTCTGATGCCACTTACCAAATTCTGTCTTGTCATGTTAGTAGGATTAACTGGCTACATCACTATGGACTTAAAACAATCATTTACCATCTCCCACAGAATTAAAAGAGAGCTTTCAATGTGTCAGTCCCCGCTGTATGTAGGCCAGGTAGAGTTTCCACCTGTGAGTAAAATTCAGTCTCAAGTTCCACACCTGGTGATGCCCTTCCATTAGTTCTTCAAGTGTCAACTCCGCAACCCAACTTTTTAGTCTCCCACCAAAAGGGACCCACAGGCTTTGGTTTCTTGGAGGCTAACCAGCAGGCTGTCATACCAGAGTCACCTTAATAAACTTTATATTATAGTTCTTTGTCAGTGAAGAACTCCAACAGGCATACCTGGGCTTTATTCCCAATGCCACTATCATCTGTGGGTCTGACCTTGGGCAAATTATTTGACCTCTGTAGGACACACTCTATTTATCTGTGAAATTTAGGACCACCTGGATGGCTTAGTCAGAAGAACACATGACTCTTGATCTTGGTGGTTGTGAGTTTGAGCCCTACATTGGGGGTAGAGATGACTTAAAAATAAATAAACGTTAAAAATAAAACAAAATTGGGGTGCCTGGGTGTCTCAGTCAGTTGGGCATCTGACTCTTGATATTGGCTCAGGTTATGATCTTGGGGTCCTGAAATCGAGCCCCACTGTGTCTCCCTCTCCCTCTACCACCCTCCCCTCCACTTATGCTTTCTCTCTCTCTCAAGTAATTAAATAAAATCTTTTTCTAAAAAAAGATGCCTGCTCTACCTCTGCCTCTGTCTCTGCCTCTCTGTGTGTGTGTGTCTCTCATGAATAAATAAATGAAATCCTTTTTAAAAATGCCATTATCACATTTCTTCTCATTCTTAATAGATTATAAACTCCCTGAGGAGAGGAAGTATGTGCATATGGTATATTCTATAGAAGTTTGTTGAATTATGTTTTGAGTTTTGATGTAAACAACCCTGAAATGCTTATATCCACAGCATTTATCTTGGGGGAAAACCATGTTTCTGTATGAAGTTAGAGAAGCACAATTTTTTAGATAAGAACAAGTTTAAGCTACAATCCTATCAATAGAGCTAACAAAATGGATTGGAACTACTCAGGTTGTTTTCACTATTCATAGAGAGAACCAAATAAAAGTGTTGAGAAACAATTTACCGGGTTGTTTTATTTGAGCTTAGTTTTCACAGGAGACAATACGGCCACTTAAAATTTTAATAGTCCTTTCCAGGTGATCTGCAGTCAGATCTAGTAACATGAACTAGCCTCTATTTTTAATATCCTTTTTTTTAATCTTTGGCATTGTCAATGCACTTTTCCTCTCAGAGTTTCACAAGCAAAAAAGCCTTTGTGATATAATGTTACAAATCCAGGGGAGAAACTGAGCCAGAGCAGTTGACTGGTAAGTAGCATGGGGTCTACAGGCTATAGTATTCCAAAGGAGCCAATGTGAAAACCTAAACCCCTAAAACACTTTTTTAACCTCAGTGGATAAAGCTGACAAGGGCGAAAAACAGCAACAAAGAAATGTCATTTCCACATTAAAAGCGATTTCTTTCTCGTATTGGTGGAGTTGCCAATGCTCTTTTAAAGGGGACTCTTCCTTTGTTCTGAGAACAAAACACCCAGATGTTAAACAAAGACTCTCTTCTGAAATGAAAATGGGAATTCTATTTCCACATTATGGATGATAATGTTAAAGGTACCCTCTGTGGGGCACCTCACTGGTTCAGTTCATAGAGCATGCAACTCTTGATCTAGAGGTCGTGAGCTCAAGCCCCACGCTGAGCATAGAGTTTACTTAAAAAAATAAAAAATAATAAAGGTGCTCTCTATGGAAGGCAGAGCCACATCTCTGTAGACCAGGAAACTTTGGGAGAAAATGTGTCTTGCACAAGAGGGAGAGGTGTCACAGTGTCAATTTGTTGCCTGTGTGGCTCTCTGGACTCAGTTTAGGTCTTGTGTTTAGAGGAGCACCACAGGCACATTGCAACTTTTTCTGGAAAATATTTTAGAAGATTCTGTGTGTAAGACAAGCTATTTTGGGGCCCAGATGCTAAAATGTGAGAGTTGGGAAGAAAACAATTCCTTTGGCATTTTCATTCATTCATTCTTTCAACAAATATGTACTGGAAGCCTACTTTGCCCTATGCTCTGTGCTACATGCTAGAGAGAGAGTAGTAAACCAGATATTCTTGGGGCCTTTCTTCACATCCTTTACATTCTGGTGGTGTAATATTCATCTATTGCTGCATAACAAATCACCCCAAAACTTAGTGCCTCAAAATAGCAAATACTGGGATGCCAGTGTGGCTCAGTGGTTGAGTCCCTGAACCCCCTTGGGGGTCCCAGGATTGAGTCCTGCAATGGGCTCCCCGCAGGGAACACGCTTCTCCCTCTGCCTATGTCACTGCCTCTCTGTGTCTCTCATGAATGGATAAATAAAAGCTTAAAAAAAAACAGCAAATATTTGTTATCTCACAGTTTTGATGGATCAGAAATCTGCTGGTGGCGTAGCTGAGGCCCATCTCAAATCTCTCACAAGGCTACAATCGAGGTGTCCACCAGGGTTGCAGTCACCTCAAGGCTTGATTTGGGCAGGATGTAAGCTAACTCATATGGCTGATGGCAAGGCTTCAAATCCTTCTGAACTGTTGGCCAGAGACATCAGTCCCTTGCTACAGGGACCTCTACTTAGGGCTACTAAAAAAGATGGAAGCTGGTTTCCCCCAGAGTGAGAGATCAGAGAGGAAAAGAGGCAATAAGAAAGTCACAGGCTTTTTGGAACAGAATCTCAAAAGTCACATCCAACATTTTTGTGAGATTCGGTTTATTAGAAGCAAGTCAAGTAAGTTAAGCCACGTGCAACGTATTGTAGGTTACATAAGGGCACGAATACCTGGAAGTTGGGAAACCTCAGACACTGCCTAACCATAGGGAAGGTCAAACTCTCCTCTGGCTCCCCAAACAACAGTTGTCACTGTTAATGTATCTTTTCCCATTTTATCCCGAATTTGTTTTCCACTGGTATAGCAGAGGAAATTTACTGTTTGTGGGGCACAGGTATCACTCATCATCAGAATCTCTTCAAAGCCTAAAAACATGTTGACTAACAAATTTTCTAAAAGCAGGAGCCTGTGGGCTCCATTCTTTTAAAAGAAAATAATGTAGGGAGCCTAGGTGGCTCAGTCAGTTAAGTGTCTGCCTTCCGCTCAGATCATGTTCTCTAGGTCCTAGGATCCAGCAGAATTGGGGTCCCTGCTCAGTGGGGAGCCTGCTTCTCCCTCTCCCTCGGCCCCTCCCCCTGCTCATGCTCTCTCACGTGCTCTTTCTCTCTCAAATAAATAAATAAAATCTTTGGGCAGCCTGGGTGGCTCGGGGGTTTAGCGCCGCCCTCAGCCCAGGGTGTGATCCTGGAGACCCTGGATCGAGACCCGTGTTGGGCTCCCTGCATGGAGCCTGCCTCTCTCTCTCTCTCTCATGAATAAATGAATAAAATCTTTTAAAAATACATAAATAAATAAAATCCTTAAAAAATAAAAAACAATAAAACAAAATAATGTGTTCCCAACTCTCTCAATACCAATCATTTTCCTAAACTATCACTAAAGCACTTTGAGATACCCATGCAACCATCCACCAAAGATTTCAACATAATATAAAGCATTTAAAACAGTAATTACTTAACAGCTTAACCCTTAATGACCTCATTAGTGGGTATGTTTGCATGCAATATGCAATGCCTCAGCTGCAATTATTTTCCTTCTATGCTGTAACAACCACATCCTTTAAGGTAAATAAAGAGTAAAACAATATGTTAAAGATATTTAATTTTTACAAATGACCTTTAGCAAAATGAAATAAGCCTAGTGGTAAATTGTTTTAGTGGTATGCATATAGAGGTCCATGATAGAAGGTTTTCAATTCAGATAGTGAAATTCGGTCATTTGGTAGGCTTTCTTTGTACCCCTCTAGCAACTATTTTGATAGTGATGGTGAGGGCTACCTATACTTATTTTGTATTTATTACATTTCTAATATCTATGATTAATGTTACTTTCAGTTTTTCTTTTACAGTTTATAAAGAGAAATCAAAGTGTCAGCAATAATGACCACTTCCACCTCCACTTTTTTCAATAGATAGATTTTTTTAGTCTGATTCTTGGCTTATAACATTGGCTATAATGTAAGCCCTATTAATATTAGTTTTCTTGAATAAATAAAAACAATTACAATGTCTCTGGATGGAAAACCTAACTATAATAAAAATTATTTTAATTCTTCCAAATGAATATATAATTGTTTTTTTAGAGGGAAAGAGAGCAAGCACAAGTTGGGGGCTGGGGCAGAGAAAGAATCTCAAGCAGGCTTCACGCCCAGCACAGAGCCTGATGCCGGGCCCAATCTCATGACTCTGAGATCATGACCTGAGCCAAAATCAAGAGTCAGATGCTTAACCAACTAAGCCACCCAGTGCACCCAACCCATGATTATATAAATTTAATACAATTACAATTAGGATCCCATAATTTTTGTTTCCCTTATTTTATAAACAGAGTAGATGATCTTAATACTTCCGTGGAAAAATACCTGTCTAAGAATAGCTAATAAAGTTACAGAAAAAAAATTAAAAAATAAAGTTACAGAAAATAAAAAGTTATGTGATATCTATTTTTTTCTTTTAAGGTAGGGGCTCCACGCCCAACATGGGGCTCAAACTCACAACCAAGATCAAGATTTGTGTGCTCCACCAACCAAGCTGGCCAGCTGCCTCTATGTAATATCTGCATTTAAAGATTTTAAATTAAAAAAATAAAGATTTTAAATATATCATGAAGCCATTATAAACAAAACTGTATTATATTGGCATAGGAATAAACTAATAGATCAGTAGAACAAGACAAAGCGCAGAAATAGTATGTGTGGGTCTTTGACATATGACAAAGCTGGTAATTCAATTCAGTAGAAAAGAGACAATTTATTTAATAAAAAGAGACTGGCACAATTGCCTACCAATCTAGAATAAAATTAATTTAAGTTCTCTACAATACCCCACTAGTAAAAATTTGAGATGTAGTAAAGACATAAGTTTGAACACTTAAACAAGAAAATTATAAGAACTTTTAGACAAACACATGTTTAACTTAGTGGTTTTGGAACTCTTTTAACTAATATGAAACATCCAGAAGCTATAAAGAAAGATTTAAACTTACTTACTATGTGATTTTCTTTTTAAACATTTCCATGGAAAAAAATACCATAAAGAAGGACAAATGATACACTGAGAAATAAAATTTACTACACATATGCCAGATAAGAGGTCAATATCTATAAAACTCAAATAGCTCCTTCAAACTGAAAAGACAGAAAACATAGGAAAATTAACAAAGATTTGAAGTGCAAAGCCAAATAGTAATTAAACAATAGCAGTTTGAGAAATACAAATTAAAAACAAAATAACAAGGTATTTCTCACCCATTAGATTGGCAAATATTTAAGTACCAACACCTACTGCCAGCAGAATAGGGAAGGAAGAGTGTATTTTCATAAAACTGCTTATGTGAATGTGACTATTTACAGCCTTTAGGGAAAGCAATCTGAGAATATCTATAAAAATTAAAACTACACATACCTTTTGTCCCAGCAATTTCACACCTGTGACTCTATCCCCAAGAAATATAAATATCAGTTTAAGGAGACTTACACAAATACATACACAATGATGTTTATAGCAGAAAGAATGTCCTTCCACAGAGAAATAAGTGAATAAATTACATATCCATACCATGGAATACTGTGCAGACGTTAAAAGGAATTAATTAGATCTTACCATTAAAGTTGAAGATTTCACTGTCGAGCAAGAAATGTGAAAAGAAAAAAAAAGTTTATCACATGATACTTCTTTAAAAATGAATAATCAGGATCCCTGGGTGGCGCAGCGGTTTGGCGCCTGCCTTTGGCCCAGGGCGCGATCCTGGAGACCCGGGATCGAATCCCACGTCGGGCTCCCGGTGCATGGAGCCTGCTTCTCCCTCTGCCTATGTCTCTGCCTCTCTCTCTCTCTCTCCGTGTGTGACTATCATAAATAAATAAAAATAAATAAAAATAAATAAAAAAAATAAATAAAAATGAATAATCGTTTTTAATTCTCTGTATGTGTCCATGTCTAATGATCTTTAACATAGTTATATGAACCTGAATAAAGAGCTAAAGGATATACACATCTAGTCATTAACACTGGTTATGCAGTGGAGGGTAACAAGCAAACTATCAAAAATTATAAAATTGGGGGGGCACCTGGTTGGCTCAGTCAGAAGAATATGCAACTCTTGGTCTCAGGGCCATGAGTCCAAGCTCCATGCTAGGTGTGAAGATTACTTAAAAATAAAATTCTTTAAAAAGGGGGCACCTAGGTGGTTCAGTCAGTTAAGCAGCAGACTCTCGATTTAGGCTGAGTGCAGAGCCTGCCTAATATTCTCTCTCTCTTTCTCTCTCTCTCTCTCTTCCGCCCTACTCCTCTCCGCTCCTCCCACCCATGTGTGCACTCTCTCTCAAAAAAAATAAATAAATAAATAAGTAAAAGAGAAGAAAGAAAGCGAAAGAAAGAAAGAAAGAAAGAGAAAGAAAGAAGAAAGAAAGAAAGAAAGAAAGAAAGAAAGAAAGAAAGAAAGAAAGAAAGAAAGAGCCTTAAAGAAAAGAATTTTAAAATTGGGGCACCTGGCTGGCTCAGTCGGTAGAGCATGCAACTCTTGATCTCGGGGTTGTGAGTTTGAGGCCCATATTGGGGCAGAGATTACTTAAAAATAAAATCCTTGGGGTACCTGGGTGGTTCAGTGGTTGAGCGTCTACCTTTAGCTCAGGGCGTGATCCCAGGGTCCTGGAATCGAGTCCTGCATCAGGCTACCTGCAGGGAGCCTACTTCTCCCTCTGCCTATGTCTCTGCCTCTCTCATGAATATATGAATAAAATCTTTTAAAAATAAATAAATAAAAGTAAACAAAATCCTTTTAAAATGTATAAAGATAAAAATAAAATCTTTAAAAAAAGAATTGTAAAATTGCATTTATGTGTAAATATACACAAGAGATGAATGAAGGGATGGTAATCATTATATTAAGGGCAGCTATCTCAGTGGTGAAATTCAGGTGGGTTTTTTTTTCCTTATATGTTTCAGTATTTTATTTTTGTACATTGTGAATAAACAAGTGTTACTTTTTTTCTTTTTCTTTAGATGGGCAGGAGGGGGCAGAAGGAGGGGGAGAGAGAATCTTTTTTTAAGATTTTATTTATTTGACATAGAGAATACAAGCAGGTGAAAAAGCAGAGGGAGAGGGACAAGCAGGCTCTTTGCTGAGCAGGGAACCTGATGTGGGGCTCCATCCCAGGACCCTGGGATCATGACCTGAGCCAAAGGGAGACTTAAGCAACTGAGTCACCCAGGCACCCCAGAGAGAAAGAATCTTAAGCAGGCTCAACACCCAGCTCAGGGCCCGACTAGGGGCTCAATCTCACGATCCTGAGATCATGACCTGAGCTGAAATCAAGAGTCTGACACTTAATGGACTGAGGCACTGACTGTGTTATTTTTCTAATCAGAATAAGAACACATCTATTTTCATTGAATGAAAGACAGTTGGGAAAAAGAAATTAGGGTTCAGTTTTTGAACAGCTATGCATAGATGGATTTGAAAACAACTAGAAACAGAATAATGTAAAAGCTACTGCAATAGTCTCCAGGTGCTATAGGGATGATATGGGCTAGGATTATGGCTAATTAAAAAGAAATAACAGGATATATTTAAAAATTATTTCAGATAATGGGTTAAAGAAAAAGGTTTATCAATTTGGAGGTACATATGTATGTACACACATACCACTTCAAAGCTTTAAACCAGTAGCCTAGAGAGGAAGGGTTTTTTTTTTTTTTTAGCTTTGTGATTAACAAATAAAGGTAGGATTGGGGCATCCGGCTGGATCAGTCAAATCTCAGGGTTGTGGTTTCAAGCCCCACATTGGGTATATGGTTTACTTAAAAATAAAGAAATAAATAAAAAAACAAACATGGTATTAACCCATAAAGCTGTATATATTTAAGGTGTACAACTTGATGTCTTCACATATGTACATACTATGAAATGATCACCACAATCAAGCTAATTATCATACTCATCACTTCACATAGCTACCATTTTCTTTTATTTTCTTCTTCTGTATATGTGGTAAGAACAATTAAGATCTACCTTCTTTTTTTTAATTTTATTGATTTCTTTGAGACAGAGAGAGAGAATATGAGCTGGGAGAGAGGGAGAGGAAGAGGGAGAAGCAGACTCTCTGCTGATCAGGGAACCCGATGTGGGACTCAATCCCACTGGGATCACAACCTGAGCTGAAGGCAGACACTCAACTGACTGAGCCACCCAAGTGCCTCAAGATCTACCTTCTTAACAAATGTCAAGTATACAATAAAGCACTGTTCACTGCAGTTACCACGCTGTACGTTTGACCTCCAGAACTCATTCATCTTTGTACCTTTTGACCAATATCTCCCCCATGGAAAGATGCAGGGAAATTCTTTAGCTGTGTGGGTCTCTGGAATCATTGTCCCTGGCACTGAGGCATCTGCCTCCTCTAATATTCAATAAGTCTGTTCCCATCAGCACAGTGAGCAGGGTTACATTATTTTTCCTTTCACTAACAACCTCAACAGCCCTTAGTCAAATATATTTCCTTTGCTCAAAGGAGAAAAAAGGGAAGTTTTTGTTTTTGTCAAGTGGGGTAGGGAACAACTACAATAGACTTCGCTTTGGAATCATTTTTATCAATTAAGCCAATGTACAAATTCTAAATAGTTGACTACTCGTGTATGCACATATGAATGTATAGGAGTGCACAAATGTTTGCTTTTCCCAACATCTTATCTCGCTATGTGCCTGTCTATTTACTTAAACCATTGCTTATTCGAGGAAGGATTTTAAGGGATTATTAAAAATACATTTTGTACTTTCAACAGAGCTACTTCTTGAAAAATAAGTTCTTTCAGTCTTAACTTTCAGGCTGTGTCTCTCTCTGTGTAAGGACCAGGAAATAGCGTCATCAATCTGATGACTTTGGCTAACCGAAGAGCTAAAGTGAGTCTTCTGAGAATCACTCCCATCTATCACTGTACAAAGGATTGTGAAGATGGTCAAACAGCCCCAATCCCTTGGGCTGCAGCCAATTCGGTCAATAAATGCTTGCTGAACTGAGCGTTATAGTTAATGTAAGCAGACACTGAACGACTCCCATTGCAAAAGCACGTCTGAAAGGAGATAATCTTCCCTAAAGTACTCCAAAGTAAGACAATCATGTTCAGAGCTGAAAGGCGACCCTGCTGATCCAAATCCTATCCATCTCCAGCAAATCTTTTGCTTCTGCCTATAGCATACCATTCCACATCCCCACTGGCTCCTGCTTCTTCCTCATGAAGACAGTTTGATAGAGCAGACCCAGAGAGGCCCAAGTTCAAAGCTTCATTGACAACGACTAGGTTCATGGCCTTAGTTGAGTCACTCAGTCTCTCTGAGCTTCAGTGTCCTCATCTGCAAAATAGAAACAGTAATACCTAAATCATGAGTTCCAATGTAGGTCAAGTACACAGCTCTTGGCTCTGATTAATGTTAATTCACTCCCCTCTCCCTTCTTTGCCTTGAGAAATCCTATTTATTCTTTAAGGCCCATTAAAAATGTCACCTCCTTTATGAAACCTTCCCTCACCCTCTTTACAGATTTAATCACTCCCTCCTCTGCACATTCTAGCACACTGATAAGACCCCATTAGACCACTTTCCACATTAAATAGATTTCATAGGGGCACCTGGCTGGCTGGCTCAGAGGAGCGCGTGACTCTTGATCTCGGGGTTGTGAGTTCAAGCCCCACGTTGGGTGTAGAGATTACATAAATAAAGAAAACGTTTAAAAAATAGATTTCATTGCATCTGTATCTTGTATGTTGGTAAATTGAACACCAATAAAAAATAAATTAAAAAATAGATTTCATAGCTGTCTCAATAGATCAGAGGCTTTTTGAGGGCATGATCTATATCATATTCATATTAATATGCCCCAGCATCTTGTAACAATGCCAGTACCTGGCATATAATAGATGCTTAGTAAATACGTGCCAGATGGGTGTTCAGCTATGAGCAAAGAAATGATATCAGTTCAATAGTTCAAATAAGTCTGGTGTCATGACCAACTTAAGTGTCATACTGTGGGGTTTTAGTTGCTTGTGTCATCAGTCATCTCCAGAGTTCTGAAAGAGGGTAAATAGACCTCTTGGCCAAATAGGAACCAGTGTGTCTACCTTATTTAGACTTTCAAAAAGCCTTTGACATCTAGGCACGATTCCAAGGGAAACATTTCCTGCAGGCAGAGAGCTGCCTCTACAGCCTCCCCAACTCTGACATCCTATCCCCCTCAATGCATCTTTGCTATCACCTCCTTCAGGAACCCTTTTTTGATTCTTCCAACCTCATTGGGCTCCTCCCTCCTTTGAATGGCAAGAGCTTTTTGCCTGTCCTCTCTTGTGGTGTGGTAATGCTTTCTTTTATTTTTAGAGTACCCTGAATGTGAGTCTAGTCCCCCTACCAGGCTGAGAGCAAGAGGCAGGAATTGGATCTCACCTCTGATGTCCCTGCAGTGCCTACTATGGGGCTGTACACATAATAGGCTAGTAATATGCAATCAACAGATTGATTATATAGACAAGCGCCCTGCTGAGTATGAGAGACTGCATGTCAAAGCCCTGCTATCACAGTCAGAAGTGAATCTCCTAGGAACACAGATATCAGAGAAAGAAAAAAGGGAAGGAAAGAACCCACTTTTCTTGAGTACCTCCTCCTTAAGCATTTTCATGTGTAGGAAGGAAAAATTGATCTGCATGTCTGCTATGTGCTAGGCTCTGTGCTACATATTTTGATATACATTGTCTCATCTGGTTCTCCCAACAGCAAAGAGGAGCCGCCTTACTTCTCCCCAGTTTTTTTTCCCCTATCAACAGATGTGTATATTCAGCACCTTTTATTATTTCAGAACCAAAGCCAAGGAAAAGGCACAGAACAAAAGAGGTTCATAAGATGAGTGGGAAAGTTATCCATGTAAACAGACAATCATAATAAAGAGCAACAAGGAAATATTATATTAAAAAATTATAAAAGGCCTTTGAGAAGATTCCACACTTAAGAAAAAAATCTTTTTAAGATTTTATTTATTTATTTATTTGAGAGAGAAAGAACACGAGCATGGGCAGGGGCAGAGGCAGAGGGAGAAGCAGGCTCCCCACTGAGCAGGCAGCCTGACGTGGGGCTCGATCCCAGGACCCTGAGATCATAACCTGAGCCAAAGTCAGATATTTAACTGACTGAGTTACTCAGGTGCCCCAAGAAAATTTTCTTAAAGCCTCGTATGTTTATAGTATCATGACAAAGTTTCAAAGTCCAGTCACCCTTCCTGAAACCCTACCCTTCCTCTACTACCTTTATTCTCAGCTGATGACCTAGTCTCTTCACTATGATGATATAGACCATCCTGTCTGAGCAATCCAGCTACCTTAAATCCCCTTTAAAGCCTGGCCTGAAATAACCTGAAGATCATGAATTGAAAGCCTACACAGGCCAACCAGGCCACAGATGAATATGAGGGTGGGTTCATGGTAGACTAGAGACTAAGCACTATACCTAAAGAGAGCAGTAGCTACCCAGTTCCAGTTGACTGTGACCATGACCATGAACACCTGGAGGCCCAGCACAGCCAGAACTTTGGGAATCTCAAGAGAAATCAGAAATTTGGATTTTCAAAATGTAGAATCCCCTGGGTTTTTTTTAAGTTTATTATTATTATTATTATTATTATTATTATTATTATTATTATTTAGCAATTTCTATACCCAATGTGGGCCTCAAACTCATGACCCTGAGATCAAGAGTCATATGCTCTTCTAGCTGAGCCAGCCAGGTGCCCCTAAATCCCCTGGTTGTTAACTGTTGACTCAAAATGCTTAGAATGTGGTACAGGCCAAATAAAACACAAACACTGGTTTGTGTTCTTTAATACAAGTGAAGTGACACCAAAAATTAACTGTCCTGGACTTGACTTTCAATGTCCTGCACCTGCTAAAGCTCTCCTGGACTCTGCACCGAAAGCACTGCTATCACTACTTCCTGTTATCCTTGCTCTCAGCCTTGGCATCAGTAACTTCCTTTGAGACAAATCCAGGGCCTTTCCCCAGCCCTTAATATGCCTTGACCTCCAACAGCATTTAGCCAGTACTATCCTCAGTCCCTGGTCACTACTGCTTCAGCAAGGCCAGGTTTCAATCTCTGTCTCCACTGCTATGCCTTATAGCTGAACACTTTACCATCTCCTGGATGGAAACTAGGGGTTTCTCCCACATTTCCTAACTGGTCTCCCTGCATTGTGCTCGAGCATCCTGACTCCTCTTTCAATACTGTATTCTCAAAACCACAAACCTGATCATATTGCTCCCCTACTTAAAACCCTTCACTAATTTTCTGCTCTCTTCTGGCATGATGTCCAAGGCCCTTCATGATCCAGCCTCCGCCTATCTCTCCAGCTGCACGTTGCATCACTCCACCTCCTAATTTCTTTTCTTGAGTCAACTGAGCCAGCACAGCTCTAGAAACACCATGCTCTCCAATGCCTCAGTGCCTTGGCACTACTGCTTCCTCTGCCTGAAAAAAAAAAACAACTCTCAAGCCCTTACTCCAAGGATACAACTACTTCTGTCACTTTCAGCTCAGAATGAAGTCTTCCTTAAACCCACCCCACCTACACCCCCAACTACAGGTGCTCCCCTGGTACCCCTTGGGAAACGATCAGAGCACTTATCTCACTACTATAATTGTCTGGTTCCTCTGCTAAACTGTAAGTTCCTAAAAAGCAGGAACTTATTTGTTAAAACCCTGTACCCTCACTCTCCAGCTCAGTACATTGTATGATACAGAGCCAACACTTACTATTTGCCAAATGACTGTATTGATAAACGAGGGCCTCGACACACACACACACACACACACGCACACACCACTTCCCAGAGTAACTTGTCATGAGACCAAAACATGGGACATAGGGAAGAGGACCTGTAGGACTCAGACAAGAAGAAAAGTATGCAAACCCAAAATGGTTAAGAACAGCAACAATCTCTAGACCACACTGAGTTAAAGGTTTCCCTGAATCCCTTAGTGAAAAGGAAATTGAAAGTTAACATTAGAATCCAAAATTAGAGGAACTATAGTGTGATATAGACAATTATGCTTCAGTTTAAATCATACTTAAAGAATATATACTCCTTGGCTCCACTGAGTCATTTCAGCGAAGTCTTTTTGTTGTCTTCAGGTACAGATGGCGGAGCTGCACGGAACCCGCCTGACACACACAGTTAAGATTTGGGGACCCAGACTGAGCAGCCGGGCAAGGAGCCGGTTCTCCTCCAAGAGGCCTCAACGAGCCTGGTTTCTGCTTGGGGCTGCTACCGGGCCCGCATCACAGCCACCAGCGCATTTGCTCCTCATGGCTGCCCCGAGCACAAAACAGAGCAGGCCTGACATGTATTATCCCTGGTTCAGAAATAAGGAAACAAAACCTGTGAGACTATGTGACTAGATTCTTTCGCTCCTGCTCAGAGCCCGCAAGCGTCACAGCAGCAGTGTCAGCAATATTCCTGCCCCCGCTTTCACCCAGTCCATCCCATGGTAATCCCCAAATCTGGGAGCCAAAAGGCCTCAGAAATTATCCGGCTCAAGCCTCCGTGTTCCACAACTCCAATTTCCGGAGCCTGAGCAAGAAAAAGCACAGGAGACCAGGGAGAGCCCAGCACCTTAAATGCCTCGGTTTCCCCAGTGGGGCCCCTGGGGGCATCAGGCACACTTGCTGGCCACGCCCATTCTCCTCTGCAGGGCAGGTGGCCACCCGCCCCACTGGCCACCTGCGCTCAGCTCTGATGCCCACCCGGAGCCTCGGTGTTTTCAGATAACAGGAACTGACACCCGGAGCAGTGATGTGACTTGCCCTAGGTCACCAAGGAAGCAAGGGGGCAGATCCAGGAATTGAGGCCAGATTTGGGCCTGCCGGGGCAGTGTTCCATCTACTGCACCTGCCATCACCCACAAGGGCACAGACACTGGAGACGTGTAAAACAGTATCTTACTCCATTAAGAGCTTTTGCTGCTGCTGCTTTGAATACCACACACTCAAATATGCCACTCTTTGTCAAAGCTGTAAACTGGAATCTCAACATCTCTAGAGCACCGAGAAATTTTGAAATCCAAAAGACTGCATAAAAAGAAAGAAGAATACAACCAGACACCTAAAGAGGAAAATGAGAGGCCTTGCACTGTCCCGGAAAGAGGGTGTAAGACAAACCACAAAATAATGTATCAGCAAAACCACTTCTCTTAATTCTAGCTCCAGCAACCCTTTGCAACAGAAACATTGCACATGCTGCTCCTGGGGAGCGCCTGAGTGAGTGGTCAGTCCAGCTCTTAGAAAAGGCAGGCCAAGAAGTCACAAGCTGTTATCTTGAGGGGAACAGTGGACTGTAGCTCTAAGCAGGAAGTGACGGAGCCCTTAGTCAATCTGGAGAGATTAACTGTGTCCTCATTAATTTCCCTTCATTATACTCCAGTAAGCATTGTCGAGGGTTTCAAAGTAGATCACGACTGTGGCACTGGGCCCTGCAATGCTGCAGAGGTTAGGTGGCTGAGCGGTGTCTCAGGAAAAGAAGGTCGCACAGGGCTATTTAATACGTATTTTATAAATATAACACCTGTAGGGGTGTCTGGCTGGCTCAGTCAGAAGAGCATGCAACTCTTGATCTTGAGGTTGTGGGTTCAAGGCCCACATTGGATATAGAGATTATAAATAAATAAATAAATAAATAAATAAATAAATAAATATTTTTAATAATTAAAAAAGTAAACTTTTAATTAAAAAATATATAATGCCTATACATGAGAGTGTGTGTGTGTGTGTGTGTGTGTGTAATCATCTATAAAATATCCATTAAATAGCCCTGTAGGGCCTAGTTCACATTAGACACTAAATTAAGTTGACACAATATTAATAATAGGCAATACCTACTGAGCATTTTTCATGTATTATCTCCTTTAATTTCCCCAATATCCCTGTGAAGCATGCACTATCATTGTACTCATTCTACTGCTGGCACAGGAAGTGAAATGACTTACCCAGGGTCACATAGCTAATAAGTTACTGAATTAGAGACTCACCCACTGGTTCCAAAGCTGAAGCTCTAAACAACTATGCCAGAATGCTTTTCCATTTCTGGGTTTTATTTCTGACTAAATACATTCTTCTCTACTTCTGAAAGAGACTGAAACATAAAGAGTTTTTCCGTTATTTTTTAATAATATAGCTTCCAGGGGCACCTGGCTGGCTCAGTCAGTAAAGCACGTGATTCTTGACATCAGAGTCATAAGTTCAAGCCCCACATTGCACATAGAGCCTACTCAAAAAAAAAAATAGGATAGCTTCCATTTTTTGAGCAGGTATTCTATACCAGGCACTATTTTCTAGGTCCTACAGTATTTCATCTAACCCTTACAATGACCCAAAGAGGTATATACTAATAACATCCACAAGTTACAAATGAGGATATCAGGGCCCAGAATGGCAGAGTAACTAATTGATCAGAGACACATGGAGAGAAAATGGTAGGCTTGCCTGAAAGCGAGGTGACAGATTACAGAAGGAATCTCCTTACTTAGAGTCACAGTTGATACAATCAGCCAGTAGTGTGCTGATGAATGTTTAACAACTAGATCTCCAGCAAAAGAAAAAAAAAAAGAAAGGAAGGAAGGAAGGAAGGAAGGAAGGAAGGAAGGAAGGAAGGAAGGAAGGAAGGGCCCTTAGCTCCAGACAGGCAAAAGGAAGTACACCCTGCCTTGTCTCTCCCACCTAATGCAGCTATCATGGAGCACCTATTTGAAGATGCTGAAAAGTACATGGTAACAGGCAGATTGAAGAAGAAAATCAGAGGGGTGCCTGAATGGCTCAGTTGGTTAAGCATCTGCCTTCAGCTCAGGCAGTGATCCCGGGATCATGGGATTGAGCCCTGAGTTAGGCTCCATGCTTCTCTGTCTCCTTTTACCCCTCCCTCCCACTCGTGCTCTCTCTCTCTCTCTCAAATAAATAAACTCTTTAAAAAAAAGAAGAAAACCAGAGTCCAAAGTAACACAAAATTAGTGGTGAGTTTGCCATTTTCCCCCTGCAGTATTCCCCAGCCTAAACACAACACTGAGCCTAAACAAAAGCTGAAAGTGGGCATCAGCACAAACACAGAAAGTTCCAGTAGAAACTCCCTAGTCCTGGTTCAAGGACCAGGAAAAGAAATTCCTAGTAGTCAGAAAGGTTTTCTCTCATCTCTCTCTATTCTCTCATGGCTCAGATGCCAAACAACTCAGGGGCAGTGGTGGCAGAGGAGATTATATGGGCCAAACCCTTCCTTTGTGATCAGTGGAGCTGTGATCCCAAGGGTGGGGGGCCTTTTCGTCGTTGGTGTGTCCTTCTGCCTACCCATGCTTGGCCCTGGAAGTAGGCATAGGCACAGAAGTACAAATCAGAATAAGGGAACTAAAACCCCTGATTGCTGGCTGGAGGGTGAAAAAAATGGGGAGCCCCGGAGAGCTATCAAGTATCGAGGAGATCGCAGAGAGTGAGGAGGTCAGGAAAATGACCTCATAGGGTCTTCTATAAACTCCTGGGCTCACCCTCAATCCGTTCCTAATCACCCTGAACGTAGCGACTACGGCAAAAACTTTGAGAACTGAACCACAAGAGAGATCACTGTCCAGGTCCTATACTGACCACTGGATGGCATATAATTGAGATCCAAATAGCAACATAATGGCTTTGGAAATCAAACTAACATTGGAACTACAGCCCATAGAGGTGGGTTACAAATTATAGCCCAAAACAAACCAGGTTGATTGTCTGCTAAATATTAGCATCTTTTATGGGACTCAACACCTAGCATCTTATGAACACAATAACCAAAATGTCCAGGATGCAATCTAAAAAATATTCGGCATACAAAAAACCCAGGAAAATCTCAATTCACATGAGAAAAGACAACCAACAGATGCCAATGTCAAAGTGACACAGATGTTGTAATTATCTGACAATAATTTTAAAAGAGCTATTATAAAAATGCTCCTGCAAGCATTCATGAACATTCTTGAAGCAACTTGAAAGACTCAAAAACGGAACAGAAGATACAACGAGATGTAAAATTTCAAATTGAAAACTACAATAACCAAAATTAAGAACCCACTCTAGGGAATCAATAGCAGATTGGAGAGGACAGAGGAAGGAGACAATAAACTTTAAATCAACAGAAATTATCCAATCTGGGGCACCTGGGTGCTCAGTCACTTAAGCCTCTGCCTCCGGCTCAGGTCAGGATCTCAGAGTCCTGAGATGGAGCTCCACCTCGGCTAACTGCTCAGTGGGGTGTCTGCTTCTCCCTCTCCCTCTGCTGCTCCCACTGCTCATGCTTTCTCATTTGCACGCTCTCTCTCTCTCAAATAAATAAATAAAACTTTTTTTTAAAAAAAGGAAATTATCCAGTCTGAACAAAAGAAAAAAATTAAAAAAATAAACACTGCTATATGTTGGCAACTTGAACTCCAATAAAAAAAATTTTTTTTAAATAAACACTCCTAATTAGGGGTTTGCCAATTTCCATAGTGAAAATAGTTCTATCCTGGCCCAAGTCAAGGTACCAGCTGGACATCATTGAACGCAGAGTTAGGGAAAGATGCAAATAATTGGGTCTTAACCCACAAACAGTTCTCATTCCCCAAGGCAAAAGCAGCAGTGTTAGAGTCTCCAACCTTCTGACAACATACTCCCTGAGGCTGTTATCTCCCTTTTACGCACTCTCAAGCCCATGTGAGCTGTCCTGGTGTTCTCCTCAACCTATTTTAAAATGGATAAGCATGTGGGGAGAGCATACAATGAGCCCCCCAGGGACCAGTCCTTCAGGCTCTACGGGAGGCCCTTAGGTGTGAGACATCCCCCCCACCCCAGGAAACTAGGTAAATGAGTCTGGCTAAAACCAACCCAGTATTTCTCAAACCAACAGACCGAAGGCTGACACAAATGCGAAAGCCATAACCTAGATGAGCAAATCCAGGGTAGGAGTACACCCTCTGCAAGTGGCAAAGCTGGGCTTAGAATTGATCCTTGGGGGGATCCCTGGGTGGCCAGCGGTTTAGCGCCTGCCTTTGGCCCAGGGCGCGATCCTGGACACCCGGGATCGAATCCCACGTGGGGCTCCTGGCGCATGGAGCCTGCTTCTCCCTCTGCCTGTGTCTCTGCCTCTCTCTCTCTCTCTGTGTGTGTGTGTGTGTGTGTGTGTGTGACTATCATAAATAAATAAAAATTTTTTAAAAACTTTAAAAATAAATAAATAAATAAATAAATAAATAAATAAATAAATAAATAAATAAAAAAGAATTGATCCTTGGGGGCGCCTGGGTGGCTCAGCGGTTGAGCCCCTGCCTTCGGCTCAGGGCATGATCCCGGGGTTCTGGGACCGAGTCCCACATCGGGCTCCCTGCTTGGAGCCTGCTTCTCTCTCTGCCTATGTCTCTGCCTCTCTGTGTCTCTCATGAATAAATAAATAAAATCTTTAAAATAGAAAAAAAAAGAGAATTGATCCTTGTATTTTCATTTTTGAGGTTTTTACGAAAAGCTGCTGGAACCTTCTGAATATAGCCCCACATGAGGATTTTGCAGCACCCACAAGAAAAGCTGGAAAGCAAGGTAGGCTGAAAGTTTTACAGACAGGGATCCCATTCTTCATAAGAACTGCTTATTTGACAAAGAGCAATTTCAGGGTAGGGACAATTCTGAGATTCCCTTTCTTTTTATTAAGATTTTACTTATTTGTTTGAGAGAAAGAGCAGGGGAGGGGCAGAGGGAGAGAGAAAACCTAAAGCAGACCCCCGCTGAGCACAGAGCCCAACCCGAGGCTTCATCTCATGACCCTGAGATCATGACCTGAGCGAAACCAAGACTGAGCCACGCAATCGTCCCAGTTCTGAGATTCTTTTTTTTTTTAAGATTTTTATTTATTTATTCATGAGAGATAGAGAGAGAGAGAGAGGCAGAGACACAGGCAGAGGGAGAAGCAGGCTCCACGCAGGGAGCCTGACCAGGGACTGGATCCTGGGACTCCAGGATCACTCCTCGGGCTGAAGGCGGTGCTAAACCGCTGAGCCACCCAGGGATTCCCGTCCAAGATTCTTTTTTTTTTTCTGTTATCTAATATATTAATATTTTTTTTATTGGTGTTCAATTTACCAACATACAGAATAACCCCCAGTGCCCGTCACCCATTCACTCCCACCCCCCGCCCTTCTCCCCTTCCACCACCCCTAGTTCGTTTCCCAGAGTTAACAGTCTTTACGTTCTGTCTCCCTTTCTGGTATTCTTAAATAAGGTTCCATCGCATCTAAGATCCAAGATCCAGAGTTCCTGAAATGCCTTATGACTGGTAGATCCCCAAAGCCACTAATAGTCCCAAAAGGCCCTTTCTAACCAAACAGTCTTATTTGCACCCATTAAGATGCTAAGTTCCAGAGAATAAACGACTTTCTCAAGGTCAGGCCACTAATGAGCTAGAACAAAAAGGGAGGTCTCCTGATTCCCAGTCCCGAGCCTTCTTCTTGACATCACACTTCCTCTTACACTTCCTTCCGAGATTTATCTGGTGAAGACCACTCTGGGTGGTTTGAGGAGAGTTAAAAACAAGTGAGTGGGCCAGTCGCAGCTGACTCGGATTGCGTGGAGGAGTTCACGCTGTAGTACTGTTGTCAAGTCAGCTAGACGACGCTAAACGCTATGAACCACGGAATCTGGAGAGTCCCCTCCAAGAAATTAGCAGGCACACTGCTTGGAGAAGTGCTCAGGGTCCAGGTGCAGTGGATTACGGAGCTGTGGGGAAAGCTCAGAGCCCAAGGTGGCGAACATACCCCGCGTACTCCCTGCCACCCCACCCCCACCCCCACCCCCACCCGCGCCTCTGCGGCACACGCTGCCAAGTCTGGCCAATTGTCTGACAAGGCAGCTGTGTGTGTGCCTGTTAATTACGCTGTGGGGCACCAAAGTGCAGTGTCAGGCAGCTGCCTGGAATATCAAATGGCTGCGCGCGGAGCAGGCCCCTCTGAGGGTCCTCTTGGGCAAGGTCCGCACAGCAGCTGATCCCCACCCCCGTAGGTGCAGCCCCCTTTAAAGTCCTACTATGAAGGCCGCAGTGACGTCTTTTCACAGTTAGGTTAGAATCCATCATGGAACTAGTGTCGCTAATCTTTCTGACGTGCCTAGATGGGATGAACGTCAATGTTATCTTACATTTCTGCGTCTCCGAATGGCAAGGTCCCCTTAAAACCAACATGCCCTTTGAATTAATCGGATTAGATTTGGTTGGAAGTTTTAAAGCTGCTTCCAAAATAATGATGGCCAACACACGAGGCTCCCTATGTGCCAGGCACTTTATGGAGATTGATTCATTTACTCCTCACAACCCTGGGTAGGTGCTATTAGTACTTCATTTTACAAATAAGGAAACAGAAACTTTAGGTTAAGTAATTTGTTCAATATAACACAACCGGTACACGGCAGAGCTGATATTCAAACTCAGGCAACGTGGCATCCCCAAGCTTTTAACTCCTCAAAGAAAGTTAATGGTCCAGGACCATCATTCAATATTTATCCAGCATCTGTAACGTGCACGTATTTCTGTTCTACTTGCTGCCTTTCAAGTGGATGCAATGAGCATTTTTGGGGCAGCCCGGGTGGCTCAGCGGTTTGGCGCTGCCTTCAGCCCAGGGTGTGATCCTGGGAACTCGGGATCCAGTCCCACGTCGGGCTCCCTGCATGGAGCCTGCTTCTCCCTCCCTCTCTCTCTCTCTCTCTCTCTCTCTCATAAATAAATAAATAAAATCTTTTTTAAAATGAGCATTTTCTGTGAGGCTGCTCAGTACAATGAGGGAAATTCACTTCTGAATAGGGCAGTCGCATAAAGCTTCACAAAGGAGGCAGGTTTTCAGTTGGATCCTGAAAGATTCAGTTTTGCCTAGCAGAGAATTAGGGAAGCCACAGGGCAAAAGGACAAATGTGAGCAAATTCATGCAGGTAGGGAAGGTTCACAGAAAAACAGTAAAGCTGGGAGGCTGGGCTGTTGTTGGATGTGGGCCTGGCTCAGAAGGAGATTTAGCCCCAGTATGAAGGATGGACTGACACATTGGCAAGGAGGCCAAAGAGGGAGAAGAAAAGGTAGGGTGTACATTTGTGTGCATTTGTGTGCTCTGTATGTGTATGAAATAAGGGGAAAACAGAGAAGCTGGTGGGCATTTATTCACGACTGGTTTTCTCTCCCCGCGGCTTCTACCATAAGTCTCTGTGTCCATCACTGCTAGGCAAAGGCCTGATGCTGCTACATTCACGTTTCCCTGCAAATTAAAATCCAGGTGATCGGAACTTATTACTTGTGTTCCTCTAGAAACATGACAAAACTTCTTACAGAATTCTGATGACGAATTGCATGTTCCAGCTTACTGAGCCCCTCCCTGAAATGTAGCCACAATAGTACATTTTCCACCATTTTGCCCAATTTGGGTTTTTTTTCCCCAACATTTTGAAGCTTACTTCCTGTTGATACTTTCACCTCTTATTTTTTTAAGATTTTCTTTCTTTATTTGAGAGAGAGTGTGTGTGAGAGAGAGCAATGAGCAGGGAGAGGGGCAGAGGAAGAGGGAGAAGCAAGCTCCCTGTTGCCCATTGTGGGACTCGATCCCAAGACCCTGAGATCATGACCTGAGCCAAAGGCAGACACTTAGCTGACTGAGCCACCCAGGCAGCCCCACCTCCTCTTCTATTTTCCTTTCTAAAAAACTGAACTCTAGGGGCAGCTGGCTGCTCAGCCAGTAGAGTATGAGACTCTTGATCTCAGGGTTGTGAGTTCAAGCCCCACACTGGAGGTAGAGTTTACTTAAATAAAATAAATTAAAATCTGAGGTATAATTTATAGAGAGTAAAGTTTACCATTTGTGATATTAGTTTTGTGAGCGTTAACAAACCATGAACAAAATCAATATTTAGAACACTTCCTTCCCCCTTCAAATCCCCTTCCTGCTGCCCCCTTTGTGGGCAAGCCCTACCCTCCTCCCATAGCTCCTGAAAACCACTGGTCTTTTTTCTGTTCCTATAGTTTTACCTTTTCCAGAATGTCACATAAATGGAATCATAACAGTATATAGCAATTTGAACCTGGCTTCTTTCACTTAGCATAAGGCTTTGGAGCTTCATCCATACTGTTATGTGAATTGGGTGTTTGTTCATTTTCATTGCTGAGTAGTATTCCATTTTATAGATGTACTACAATTCTTTTAACCATTCAGCAGTTGCAGGATATTTGGATTGTTTCTAGTTCACAGCAATTATGAATAAAGCCATTATACAAGTCTGTGTACAGGTTTTCGTGTGAGCAAAATTTTTCATTTCATTTCATAAATACTAATCTGATAAAAGGCTTATACTGGAATATATAAAGACCTCTGAAAACTCAATAATGGGGGGAAAGTAATCCAATTTTTAAAAAGGCAAAATATTTGGACACTTCACCAAAAGAGACATACAGATGGCACACTGAAAGATGCTCAATATCACAAATCAGAGAAATGAAAATTAAAATTAATGACATACCATTATGCATCTTTAGAGTATTAGAATGTCTAAAAATGGACAATACCAAGTGCTGATGAGAATGCAGAATAACAGAAACTCTCAAACATTGCTGGTAGAAATGCAAAGTGGTACAGCCACTTTGGAAAACAGTTTAGCAGCTTCTTGTAAAGTTAAACAGAAACCTACCATACAATGCCACAATCGCACACTCAGATACTTACTCAAGTGCTTTTCACTGAATTTTTTGGGATAGAATTTTTTCCTGCCTTCTGAATCAGACTAGGAATATAATCTAGCTGCTTTCTGATGAGTTGAATTTAGCATTATAAGCACTATTGGATTATACTGGGACCCTGCTTTCACATCTACCTTCCCCAAAAAGCTGAGTGTCTGTTTTATGCTACTTTTATGGGCTGTATGATGGGAATATATAGAGAAACGAGACCATTTCTATTCTTTTTTTTTAAGAATAGACACATTTTAGTTTTATTGAGGTATAATTAACATGCAATGTTATATTTGTTACAGGTGTACAACATAGTGATTCAACAATTCTATACATTACTCAGTGCTCACCACAAAAAGGGTAGTCACCATCTGCCACCGCATAATGTAATTACAATATTGATTACATTCCCTAGGCTGTACTTTTCATCTCCATAACTTACTTAGTTTATAATTGGTAGTTTCTACCTCTTAATCCCCTTTATCTCCTTCACCCATGCCCTCCACCTACCTCCCCTCTGATAGTTCCTATTCTTAAAAGTAGAGATGCACTCAAGGCATGGTAGCCGACAAGGTTGTTTCCTCCTTCACTCATGGTCTCAGACTGCTGAGATTTTCTCAGTTTTTGTATATATCTTTTAAAATTCTACTCCTCCCTTAAATTCAAACTTTCGGCTCTTATCTCCCCTGGCTCTTAGTGGACCTGCTGCTAATAGCCTCTCATATAATTTGCTGTGGGCCAGCAAGCCAGCTAATGAAGTCTATTAGAATTGTGTACAAAATAAGGTTACTGATTAAAGTTAGAATCTGACTGCCTCTCCTGATGCTTCTCTTACAGGGTAAAGTCCATGGTCTTTGTGATAGTTCTTTTGAACTCCCAAAGGCATTCTTTGTTTCCTTATGGTCTCTGGCCATCTTCCAGAGAGGTCAGTTAAGATTGCTGGAATTCTAAACTACAGATAAAGGGGATGTTACCAGAGTTTGCATCTATCTAATCTGTTGAAATATTTGCTCTTGCTCTGTGCTAGACAGAAGGACCAATAAGCCTTAGGCTCTAGGAGAACGAACTACGTTTGCATAAACTTAACGTAGTCAGCAGCAGAACAATGGAGAACAAGCCAGAACCCAAAGAGCAAAAGCAAGTCCTGTTTGAACAAGAATATAAGGAAAGATAAAATATATGCCAAGTTCTGCCTCCTACACTCAGAAGCCTCTCTTTCTCCTTGGGACTACTATATTTCAAAGGAAGTGCAGATTTGTTTTAAAGTCCGCATATCCCACATGTATCCATCTTAAATTGAAAGTCATTCAGCACAGACATCAGCATCTCACTGGAACTTGCAACGGTCCTCTTTAGATTTGAATGGCAAAGCCTCACAGAGGGGCCGAATTACAATTAAAATTTAGCAGTAGAAACAGTTGTTCCAACAGATGCTTTTTTCCTCTCCCATCCTTTAAAGAATACTAAGTCTTCAGAAAATAAAGTTGAAATAAAGAAAACATTTCCCTACTAAAACAAACTCTGCTCTACCAAACCCACTCGGACCTTCTGTTGTCTTTTTTTTTTTTTTTAAGTCAGCAGGCTTTGGGCAAGGTCTGCTAGAAAAAAGAATCTAAGACTCATCCTTGCTTTGTGCCAAATGCACGGTCTCAAATACATCAGCGATTTCCATTCCAAAGAAGGGTTCAGTCACTTGCTGAATAAAATAATTTTCCACAGCACAGGAAATGAGGAGATTGGATATTCTATCAGATGGGCAACTGAACAAACAGGGCTCCAGGTGGCTAATGTCACAGGGATGAAGGCACCCAGGGGAATAAACAGGCTTCTGGGTTTCAATGGCCTCCCTTCCATCAACATCCAACACAACGTAAATGCATTTCCACCATGATAGCCTTTTTCCAACCAATCCCCGGAGAATAATCTATTCTAATATAATGCAGTTTCTTTAGAAGGACACAATTTATTGGGCTACAGAGCCATTTTTTTTTCTTCCTCTCCTTTAATTGTCTCTCTTTAACCTTAGTCTTTAAAAAAATCGCTCTTTCTTGGGCAGTTCCAGGCAAAAAGGTGTCCAAGATTGAAAGAAATAGACCCCTGTTATTTCCATGAAAGACTTTAAAAGGTTCGAAAATTATTTTGCCAGCTTTATTTTAATGAAAATCGACGATGCCATTTTCCCTTCTGAGAAACATCATTTCCAAGCTCTGCCTCTGACGTAATTGCATGCTTAGAAAAAAAATCTCTAAATGACTCTGTGTCAGTGAAGTGACTTATAGCATTCGCCAATCATAAAAAATGCTTCATTTCAGTTATCTGCATTTAGGTAACTCTATGCAACATCAATTTCATTTAATTAAATAACACAGCATTTTATACTTGGAAAAGCAGCCATATTCTTTTCTGGGTTGAGCACTGCACTGGTCATGGTATATTTTCTTCAAAACCCTTAAATTATTTTAAGGAAATACTATTAGTTCTTTTAAGTGTGCTTATGTTTTGGTATTGTGGTTATGTTTGTGCAAAGAATTCTTATATTTTAGAGATACATACTGAAATATTTATATATGAAATATTAGGTTGTCTGAGATTTTCTTCAAAATAATATGGCAGAAATGGGGCACGTAGATGAAAGGAGAGTGGCTATAAGATCACAACTGCTGAAGCCGGGTTAAGTCTACAAGAGGAGTTAGCATATTGTTCTGTTTACTTTTGTATATTCTTCTCATTTCCCATAGTAAAAAGTCAAAACCTTTTTGTCACTCTAATGCCTAGAGAAATAGAAACTACTCAGTCTGTCTTTCCAAGCTTTCATGAAGCTTTGCATTTACAAAGTTAAATTTCTTTAAGTGATCTCTACGCTGAAGGTGGGGCTTGAACCCACAACCCCAAGATCAAGAGTCTCATCATCTGCTGAGCCACCCAGGGGCCCCTACAAGGTTAATTTTTAAATTTTTAATTTTTAAATTTAATTTAAATTTTTAAAATCTCCCTACTCTCACTCATGCAACCTGTGCACCAACCAAACTGGACTACTGATAATTTGTAGAACATACCTGGTCCATCCCCACCTCTGGATTTTAGCACATTTTATCCCCATGGCCAGAATGTCTTGCCCTTCCCACCTCTATTTCTACCTGTCAAATTCCAACCAGTCCCATATCAAATACCACTTGTTCCAAGAAGACTTTTATCATACATACATTGGAAACTGAATCTTTCCACACCATTTTGTCCTATGCATTATCTGTTCAGGTAACTGTTAAATGATTATCCCATAACTGATATATAAATTTAATAGTAAATAGATAGCAGAAAATAATTATTTGTTGTGGTTAAGTAGTCAAAATGGTATATCAAAATATTACTGGGATGCCTGGGTGGCTCGTTGGTTGGGCATCTGCCTTTGGCTCAGGGCCTGATCCTGGAGACCTGGGATCTAGTCCCACATTGGGCTCCCTGCATGGAGCCTGCTTCTCCCTCTGCCCGTGTCTCTGCCTCTCTCTCTCTCTCTCTCTGTCTCTCATGAAAATAAATAAATAAATAAATAAATAAATAAATAAATAAATAAAATCTTTTTTTAAAAAAAGAATAGAATTTGGTCCCAAATTAAGCATATTTACATTTAACTTTTAATGAAGAATTTAAACTATGGAAGGAAAAGCATGATATTATCAATGAACATTTCCTAGATACCCATCAAAAAATGAGACTTCCCATAGAATAATCATAACCATTTGTACAGAAATAGTTTCTATCACTCCAGAGCTTTCAAACTAAGCCTCAAAATAGATGCAGATGAGACAGACTCAGATAGACAAAAAAAGCACTCATATTTCAAGAATAAGCACATTTGATATGGGAAATTTTCTCATGATATAATATTAGGTTGAAAAAAACAGGATACAGAACTGTATATACAATATGATCCTCATTTTTTTTATCCTCATTTTTTTAAGATAAGAAGCTATGTTTCTATAAATACATAAAAAGGAAAGGAAAATACAATATCTTAACAGTAAATATCTCTAAATAATGGAATAATAGGTGATTTTTCTTTCTTTTTTCTCTTGTGTATATCTAAATTTCTTACAATATGCAGATATTATTTACATAATCAGAGGGAAGTGATGGTGAAAAAGTATATTTGGAAAATTAAATCATTATGCTATTCCTTATACCAAATGAATTAAATATTTAAATCTGAAATTATAGGGATGCCTGGGTGGTTCAGCAGTTGAGTGTCTGCCTCTGGCTCAGGGGGTGATCCCAGTCTGGGGATCGAGTCCCACATGGGGCTCCCTGCAAGAAGCCTGCTTCTCCCTCTGTCTGTGTCCCTGCCTCTCTCTGTGTGTCTCTCATGAATAAATAAATAACATCTTTAAAAAATAAGTAAATAAAAAATAAATCTCAAATTACAGAACCATAAAAATACCAGAAGAAAATATGGGTAAAATTTTTAATGATTCTGGAAGGGAAAGGCCTAAGATGCCATATAATCCAGAAGCCATAAAAGCAAACACTGGTTAATTTGACTGTATAATCTAAAATATCACCCAAAAAAATCAGGAAATCAAAAGACAAACTGGAACAAAAAGTAACACACACCAAAGATAAAGGGCTACTTTTTTAAATATGTAGAGTACTCCTACAAATCAATAAGTCTAAGATCAACAACCCAGTTAAAAACTGGTCTACGGATACATATAGATAATTCACCAAAAAAGGTAATACAAATTTCTCTTAAACACATGTAATATGTTCAATTTTACTCATAATGGAAATGCAAGCTTAATCTAGAACATATAGATAAACGAGGGCAGCTGGCTGGCTCAGTCAGTGGAGCATGTGTCTCTTTATCTCGAGGTTATAGGTTCGGGCCCTGAGTTGGGTGTAAAGATCACTTAAAAATAAAAATCTTTAGAATATATAGATCTATAATATACCCACAATCAAGAAAGATTAAAAAAATTAGGATAACACATTCTGTTACAGGAGTGTGAGCAAATAGGCAATCCCAAACATTCCTGATGGGATTAATAACTCTTTTGATCACAATGGAGACAATTTGGTAATTTCTGTCAAAACTAAAAATACACCTACTCTTTAAACCAGTAATTCTCCTTCTAGGAATTTATGCAACAGATACACTCCCACATGTGCAAAAAGACCTTACAAAACTTTATATTATAACGATATGTCTGTAATAGCAAAAGATTGGAAACCATCTAGATATTTGTTAACAAATTATGGTTCATGCAAAAAATGAATCAGGCATTTCTATATGTATTAATGTGAACTACCTCCAAAATAATATTAAATGAAAAAGTTGGGTGTAGAAGAGTATATAAAGTATGTTATTGTTTGTATTGTATAAATGTTTAGAACGCCTCTGGAGAACAAACAAGTAATAGTTACTGCTTCTGGTAAAGGAAATTGAATGGCTGGGGTTAGGAAAGGAAGAAAATTTTTCACTTTTTCAAGTTTTGCTTTTATTTTTTTGAGTATTTTTTTAACTTACTAATTTTTTCTTTACTATGTAGGTTTTGCATCAAGGGCATATATTACTTATTCCGAAATTGCATTAAAATGAATAGACGTTAGAGTTGTTTGTGTGGCTCAGTCAGTTGGGCATCTGACTCTTAATTTTAGCTCAGGTCATGATCTGAAGGTCATGGCATAGAGTCCAGAGTCAGACTCGGCAATCAGCGAGCAGACTGTTTGGGATTCTCTCTCTCCCTCTTCATCTGCCCCTCCTCCCCTTCCTTCTCTTTCTCTCTCTAAAATAAATAAATAAATAAATCCCTGAGAAAAAATGGATAGAAGTTAAAAGATCACTAAGAAGTTGAAAGATCACTAAAAAAAGTAGAGGGGGAAAATAATATCTCAACAAGCTGTGGATGAATGTATGAAAGCTTAAGCCTGCAGATGGTGGACAGGGTCACTGATTCCTTGGAATATAAAAAGGGAATGTTAAGCTATCATAGATGACTTAAAGTTAAACAAAGATGATCTGAGAGTGTTTTATCTGAAAAGACCACATGATACTAATGACATTGAGATGTACTAAGAGGAATTAAAGAGGACAGCTTTCCACTGTGTTTGTCATTGACATAACCTACTTAGGAGCTCTGGCCCAATTAACTGATCCAGGCCATTTCTATAATCAATGGGCAGTTCTTCGGTGATTTGTGGTCAGGCATGCCATGGAAGAATCTGTGATTTTTTTTCCCCTAGGAATCAACCCAGTGCGTGCATGCATATATATATATACACATGCACGCGCACACAGACACACACACACACACACACACAATTCAGGAAGAAGTCATCTACTTGTTTTTTTAAAAGACTTTTTATGTATTTATTTGAGACTGAGAAAGAGAGAGAGAGAGAAAGCACGAGCAGTGGGGAGAGAGAGGAAGAGAGAGAAGCATCCTCACTGAGCAGGGAGCCCAAAACAGGACTTGATCCCAGAACCCTGGAATCATGACCCAAGCCAAAGGCAGATGCTTAACCAACTGAGCCACCCAGGCACCCTATGAAGTCCTTTACTTTTTTGGTTGTTTTTGCTTTTGTTCTCTTGACTCCAATGCCACAGAGATCAGTCATGTCACAACATCACTGTCTTTGACCTTTGATATGATCCTCAATAGAGTCTAACCCTTCTGTTTTCTCCTACCCGACCCACCCAGTCTGACCCAGGAGCAATCTCAAAGAAGTAGAACTTAAAGGGAAAACTGCAGTCCATCGGAATGAAGCTGGTCAGCTTGAAAACAGAGAACAGGAGGATCTAGGGCAAATGATTTAAAACTTCTAAATAAGCAAATTAAATATCACGGAAGATACAAAGGCTTCTTTCACATGAACACTAAGGCAGCCAGAAAGAGGTATTAAAAAGAGCCACAAAAATTATCTAACGTACGCAAAATCAATTAATAAAATTTCCTTGCACTAGGCTGCGAAGAAGCTTTCTAGGTGAAGTGTTGTTTGAAAGTGCAAAAAAATACAGGTTAAGCCTCAGGCCACTGGGAAATGTCCAAAGTACCCTCTGTGGGCCACCATAAACCGTTTAATAGAGCTGGCAATATTTCATTTGGCCTGATGAGGACACCGACTATGAGTATGTGCTTTTGAACATATTCCCTCCAAAAAATGAGAATATTTATTATATCCTGTCTGCATTTTACATGTCAATTACTATACAGTTTCTGCAATCGTTTGCTTTTCAGTTTCATCAGGAATGCTACCCCAGTAAAACGCTGAAGCAGTCAGTAGAAGCCTTGACATTGTCTCTCCTGACATCTAGTGGAAGGATACCAGATACCACAGTAGCTATATTTTTAAAGCACCAGTTTTGAGTTAAGTGAATCAGTAAATGTGTATCTCTCTCATGCTTTCAGTGATGATCTAAGATCTGATCACATTTCAAAGTGAAAAGCAAAACTACGTATCTGCAACTGAGTGAAAATGAGTCTAAATTACATATATATACTGTTTAGGTGTGTACCCACCAAACGGCCATATTTTCCTGTTTTTCCTTAAAATAGCCCTATAATTCCATAAGCTCTCCTTTTGTAGGCATACAAGACAGGAAGACCTAGTAATCAAGAGCATGGGATCTGTATTCATTCTCTGTGGTTGCCATAACAAATAATCATATACTTAGTGGATTAAAACAATGTACAATTATTATCTTCTAGTTCGAAAGTCAGAAGTCCTAAACTCAAGGTGTTAGCAGGGGCTGAATTTCTGTAAGTTCCAGGCCCTTTCCCTTCCAACTTCCTTGCCCTTTCCAGCTTTCTAGAGGCCACAGACATCCCTTGACTCATGAGTCCACTGCCCCATCTTCATATCTCAGGAGGCATATTTTAGTCACCCCATCTTCAATAACATGGCAGCATTCGTTTGTCTTAGACCAATGTCCAGCTTGCAGCGATCAACTAAATTATAAGGACATTCCTAAGGGCGCGGTCAATGCTCTGCAAAAGAACACTATCTTTAGCCCCTACATGCTATGTTTTTATGCAAGTTTTTGAGGCGTATAGGACATTACACTGTGGTTCAGGAAATCTGGCCTCCTATTTCTACATTTTCTATTTAACAGGACACTGAGATGGAATATACAATGGTGTGACACAACAGGTACTCAGAGAATTGCTGCCTACCTCCACATCTCTCCCCTAATTATTTCATGATGCCTGAATTTGAAGGAAATAAGGAAAAGAAAAGGCAGTTGGCAGAAAGCCATTTATTAAGCAAATGGATATGACTTAATATGATAATAATCCTGTAAAAAGGTGACATTTATGTCCTCATGCAAATAAGAAATGACCTATATTAGATCCTTTCCTGCAAAATGTTTTGATAAGCCAGAAGAAAGAGTCTGACTACCTGAGGGCCTGAAGACATGAAGTTTTGGTAGCAGAGAGGCAAGGAACACCCACGGCCTAGTCAGTTTCACAAAGGTGCAGGTGGCTAGCCCAGTGTGAGGAAATGGGGCTTTTGAAGATCTTCAGAAATATTATGACAAATACAAAACCCTTATTGCTCCTGAGACAGAGACGGGATGAAGGTCATGCAAGGAGACGTTCACTTGCCTCTCAAAGAAGTCCCTTGGCTACATAGAGAGAGCCAGAGCTGTGGCAAAATTGGAGAATGACAAGCAGACCAAGTCACTTATCCCATTGTAAGAAAAAATTGACTTCTGCAGGAGAGGGGGCTTTTGCTGAATAGAGCTTTTGGCAAAACTTAATCAAAACAAAAGCTGTCACCCCGTCTGAAGTGAAGTCAGCTTGGAGATGGAAAGAAGAGGCAAGTCAGTCTTTCCTTGGCACACCATTATTTCTGTCAGTGCGATTCTACCTATTAACAATTATCCTGTAAAAATAGTTTAAGTTGTCCAATAAAGATTCAAACAAACAGATAATTATCAGTCAGTATCTCCAGAAAGCAGATTCCAATGTATTACCACACTATAAAAGTACTATCAACATCCTAATTCCGAGTAAGATAAACTAAGAGCATCTTTGGGTCAACATTCCCTGCCTTACTAACATACAGTCAGCTTGACCTTGAATAATGACTAGACCACTAGGCTTCCTGTTGAGTGGTGCTCCCTATCAATAGGGCCAAGAGCAGAGTATAAATACCAGTGGTATAACAGATGGTACAGGGGGTGGTAGGTCTAATTGTGTCTTCACTGAATGAAATTTAACAATAACTCTATTGACTCTATCCCCAACAATAGTTCATTCCTACATGCTACCTAGCCTTTCAATCTTCCAAATGGAAGATAAAATTGGATCCATTCCTTATACCACAAACCAGGATACATTCCAAATGGATCAGGTTTTTCTATGTAAAAACTGAAACTATCTGTTAAAAATGAATTCTTTGGGGGGCATCTGGCTGGCTCAGTCAATAGAGCATGCAACTCTTGATCTTGTGGTTGTGAGTTCAAGTCCCATACTGGGTGTAGAGATTAGTTAAAAATAAAATCTTTAGGGATGCCTGGGTGGCTCAGTCAGCTAAGCATCAACTTGATATCAGCTTGTCTTGATCTTGGGGCCGTGAGTTCACGCCCTGCATTGGGCCTCATAATGGATGTGGAGCCCACTTAAACAAACAAACAAAAATAAAATCTTTTTTAAAAATGAACTATTTCTTACCCCTTTAACTGAAAATGTATAACTTTACCTCCTAATAAAGAAAACTAACATTAGGTTACCTATAAAATGGTAAATATACTTTATTAAAAACTATAATCAATAACTATAAAGTTAACCTGAAAGAACAAATAATAAAATGCAAGAAAACCCTGAGAAATAAGAGACATCTGATAATAAAATATATGGTCAAGCCTCTAAAAATAAAATGATACGAGACAAATAACAAAATAGGAAATCTAGAAATTGACTCAATTATATATCCAAGCTCAGTAGCATATATAGAGTTTTCCTATATATAGGAAAACCCCTACTTGTGCTCTCATATCCAAACACTCTCACTCTAAAACAAACAAACCAACAAACTCACTGGAAAAAAAGAAAGAAGGCGTCCCAGAGAGAGAGAATCTTAAGCAGGTTCCATACCCAGTGAGGAGCCCTATGTGGGGCTCAATCTCACGACCATGAGATCATGACCTGAGCTGAAATCAAAAGTCAGTAGCTTAACTGACTGAGCCATCCAGGCACCCCAGATGACTAACATTCTAAAAGAGACAACTAAAAAAAAAATAATAAATAAAAATAAAAGAGACAACTAGACCTTCTGGGCTAGAAGGAAAATCTACATAATCACACAGTGGGAAACTCTGCAGGACAAAAGAACTTCAACAAACAAATTACAATAAATTAAGAGATGGAAAGGGAACCTATAGATGAAAAGAATTAAGACACCTAGGAAATAATCACAACGTGTGGTATTTTTTTGATTCCTGAGTCAAACAAGCAATGAGGGGGAAAAGGCACTTATGATACGATTTAAAATATGAACACTGACCTGATATTTGATTATATTAAGAAACTAACTTTTCAGACATAAAAACAGTATTGTGATTATTTTAACTGTCCTTATCTTTTAGAGATACACATTAAAGTATTATTGATGAAAATTCATCAAATTTAATTCATCAAAATATTATTTGCCTCAAAATAATATAGGTGGGGGAAAATAATAAGCGTCGAGATGAGACAAGACTGGCCAGGAGTTGATCATTGTTGAAGCTGGGTTATGGGTATGCAAGGGCTCATTCTATTAGTAGAGGTGTGCTGAATCTGGTTAGTACTTGCTCATGAAAGCCCATCATGGAACTTTCAGGAATTTTCACATTACCCTGATAGCTTGCAGTTGGCCACGGTGTGGGTATGTCATCATGAAAATCAGCACAGGCTACAAATCAGCTCCCTCTCCAAGAGTTAAATGTTAAAATATTCATCAGCAAACCACTGCTATTTTGTCTACTCCTGTACATGTTAAACTGTTTTTACTCAACAAATATTGATTGAGCACCAGCTACGTGCTAGGCACTGAAAAGGACCCTGAGCCTACAGCAACAAACAAAAGAGACATCATCTCATATTAATTTCCTAAGGCTGCCATAACGAAGTACCATTAACTGGGTGCCTTGACACAATAGAAATGTATTCTCTCAGAGTTGTGGAGGCTTGAAGTCTGAAATTAAGGTGTTGGCCGGGCCATGCTCCTTCTGAAAACTGTAGAGGAATCCTTCCTTGCCTCTTCCTAGCTTCTGGCGGTTGGCTGGCAATCTGGTATTCCTCGGTTTCCAACTGCATTAACTCTAAGCTCTCAGTCATCAGACAGCGTTTTCCTTATGTGTCTGTGTCTTCATAGGGCCATCTTCCTATAAAGAACACCAGTTGTATTGGATTAGGGGCCCACCCCACTCCAGTATGACTTCATCATTTTTGTATTTTTCTTAAATTGTGGTAAACAAAACATAAAATCTACCATGTAATACTTTTAAGCAGCACTGTTCAGTAGTGTTCAGTATATTCACATTGTTGTGTAACAGATCTCGAGAAGTTTCTCTTCTTGCAAAACTGAAACTCTACCCATTTTCCCTTCCTCTGAGTCTCAACCATCATCCTGTCTATTTCTATGAGTTTGACTTTAGATATCTTATGTGAGAGGAATCATATAGTACTTGTCTTTTTGTGACTGACTTATTTTACTGATCATCATGTCCTCAAGGTTCATCAATGTAGCATGTGATGTAATTTCCTTCTTTTTTAAAACTGAATATTTGGGGCACCTGGGTGGTTCAGTCAGTAAGGCGTCTGCCTTCGGCTCAGGTCATGATCTCAGGGTCCTAGGATCAAGACTCATGTCGGGCTCCCTGCCTAGCCGGGGGCCTACTTCTCCCTCTCCCTTCGCCCACCACTCCCCCTACTTGTGTTCTCTCTCTCTCTCTCTCTCTCTCTCTCTCTCTCTATATATATATATATATATATATATATATATATAAAATAAATAAATAAAATATTTAAAAAATAGTAATAAAGTTGAATATTCCATTGTGTGTATATACTACATTTTATTTACACATTCATCCATCTCTGGACAGTGGGTTGCTTCCACCTCTTGCCTATTGTGAATAATGCCATAATAAACATGGTGGGCAAATAACTCTGAAATTCTGCTTTGGATTGTTTCCTTTAGAACATGTTTTAATATTCTGATAATAAAACTTTTAAAAGTATGTGAAGTAGGAAAAGGACTGTACCTCAGGGAATAAAATGCATGAAAAGCATAACCAAATTATGTTACAAATGGAATTTTTGTAAATATTATTTAAACCCAATGTTTAGGGGCACCTGGGTGGCTCAGTCAGTTAAGCGTCTGCCTTTGGCTCAAATCATGATCCCAGGGTCTTGGGATGGAGCCCAGCATCACGTTGGGCTCCCTGCTCAGCAGAGAGCCTGTTTCTCCCTCTTCTCTACCTACTGCTCCCCCTGCTTATGCTCTCTGTCAAATAAATAAATGAAAATTTTAAAAAATTTTTATTAAACCTAATGTTTAAATAGCCAATCTTTTCGACAATTAAGTATCTAGGAATAGAAGCAATTAGGACTAAATTAAATTTTCCAGGTAAACATTGCTTTTTGCAAAATAAATATAATTAATGTACATATCTCAAATAGCGATTCTTCACTCTAGCACATAAATCAATGAAAGGAAAATATATTTTCCTCTCATACTCGTCTCCAAACACATATGTTTGTATTCTCTATTATGTTTACAGGAACAAACACTTGAATTGGACTCTTAATGCGTCTTTTGATTGTGAACACTGAATTGTAATTAAGATGCATACACTTAGCTGCAATATTTGCATTGTCTCAGAATTTGTGAGGATGTAAATTCAGACACTTTTCAGTTTCAAAGTAATTGTGGTTATTAGACTTGAAGTGGCCCTTTTAGTCTTTGCATTTTGCCTGGCTTTATGTCACTATAAATTAGCATAAGGTAGGTAGTGAGCGATAGGATTGAAATGTGGTTACTCTTTTCATCTAATGCATTACAATGAAGGAAAATGAAACAATAATTAGTGGATGAATGGGAAATCAGAAGGAAGAGAAACCTGTGTTCTGTGTCTCAATAGTTAAGGACCAGATGTATGCTTCAGAATTATGAATACTTGTTTCCATGGAGAATTTATTCCAAGGCTGCTCTTTGTTTATATGACTTGTTTCCACATTTGCCAATATTCTACAAATTGTAAGTAATAAGGTGATTCTAGAAACCGTACTGGCTTGTTTTTCTTGGTCTTGCATCCCTTTAAGGTCTACGCATGCCAATCACATGTAGGTATGGAGAGTTCATGGATTGGTATTGGAATTCATGCCTTCAGCCAATTTTTTTTTGACATTACACTACTCGTTCAGTTCATAATCCATTGGAAACCTATTAGGATTTGGAGCTACAAGATGGCTGCAGAGATCTGAAAGCTTAACCTGCACGGGTAAGTAGACTTCAACAGGAGCACACAATGAACACTCATGTCAATATCTCCTTTGTATCAACGTGGCTAGGTGTCCAGACACAACCCATAGCATCCTGGAGGCACTAAGTCACCCTCTGGGAGTACAGAGCAAGCTGATGGGGAATGCATAATGTACCCCTCCAGTCTTTACCTACTAGCCCACCCTAACCCACTGTGGAACACTGCCCTCCACTGTACAGATAAGGGTAGAACAAAAATTTAAAAGGTGGAGACAGTAGCAGCTAGAGATTAGAGAAGAGACCTGGACCTCTTGTGAGTCTGGCCTGGAGAATGCCAACATGCACTTTCTCTGGGTACAGTATGATGGAAATCCTAGGGGACAGATGTGCCACCTGTGCTCTCCTCTAATTATCTTTGATCAGGCTTATGTGGTAGGAAGTTATGTTTCAGTGGCTGTGATTAGGCCCAGGACATTGCTAAGTCTATAATTACTAGCTGGTTTAAATCACAGCTCTTCTGGAATTTAGCAGCCATTTGTGTAAATTGCCTCAATATTTTTAGACTGTAAGCTTGTCCTTTTATACTGCTACGAGAACTCAGAGATGTACAAATAATAGTTAAGGAAAAGCAAATTTGTAAGTGAATTAAGAAACGTGCAAAGTAAGAGAGCTAGCCACAGGCAGGAAAAATGAGTCTTCACTATAGAGAGAGGTATACTCTTGCTCAATAACCTTTCATGAGGTAGAAAGAGAGGCCTTTACAGGTACTTTCAACTTGGGAATACCAAAACTCTAGAATGAATCCTTCCTCCAATTAACCACTGAGAATATCAAGTGAGGGATAGCTATCAGAAGACCTGGATTCAGATCCCAACCCTCCCACTTATTTCCTGGCTGTATGATGTTATGGGAAATTATTTAACCTCTGTGATCATTAGGTTTCCCGTTAAAAAAACAACAACTTCCTGATCATACAACATGGCCGTTGTGAAAATCAAATGAAATAACAAAATGAACACTTTGCACCACCCTCGGTACAGTAACGGCACTTAATCAGTGCTTAGTAATAATAACAACGATGATTCCTATTCTTAAAGCAACTTGGTGTTCTGGGCTTTACAGGAAAGAAGAGCGATTCCTTTGCCTATGTCTTGTCTCAACTCCATCCAGTCGCTAACTAGAATTACTGGGTGTTATTCTGTATGTTAGTAAATTGAACACCAATAAAAAAATAAATTAAAAAAATAGAATTACATGGCAAAAGAAGTAAAGGGAACTCTTTCGGGAGGAAGTCAGAGAGCCATACGCCTCCTGGAGGTTACTCTCCAGGAGTAAGAAAGGTTACTCTTGAAGGATGTTTTTTCCCCCCTCTCTCTATAATGCCCCTGACATGTTACAGTTGATGAAGTCAAAGAAAATGGTGCATAAACAAGCTAATTATTTCCAAAGGAAATGAATAGTCATATAATTTAATGCAGGTGGTGCTTAATAAACAATCCCTTTCACTGAGTAAACAAAAGAGGGAAACTGTGAGTAATTTACAGGCATGTAAGTGAAATTGCTTTATGGTGCCCTATGCATGTGCGTCTTAAGACCTATATTCTCTTTTACTGCTCACCTCTGAGATATGTGTCATTGGAAGAGTCTGGCAACACAAACATGAAAATATCCTTAATCAAGTGCATATGTGTAGATCCTGTACTTTGCTTAGTGAGGTGGATGAAAAGAATCGGAGTCACTTGTTTATGCACTTGGGCAGCTGTGCTGTTGGACCACTGCCACCCTGATTCCCCACTGAAACAAAGGAAGCAAATTCTGTTTTCAAGAAAATACGCCTAACACTTTGGCCAAACAGTTGTCTCCAAATGTTACCCTCCTTAAAGAACACTGTAATAATTATGAATATATGATTAAACGACATTTGGAAAGATTACCTGTGGGCGCGTGAGATTTAACTTTTCTCATTTCAAGCCAGAGTACTATGGTCATTTACTTGGGCTTTAAAGGGCAACATCTGACATTTGGTCTGTGGTAGATTTAACAGGCCGCTTGTAAGCTTAAAGGTTTTGCCTAGTTAAATCGGGTTTTATCACAGAGGCTATTTGCAACTTTATGCTCTGTCTCACAGAAATGTCAGTGTTTGCCTTTACTCTGACCTGGGGGTAGAAACTCAAGGTCTGTCCCTGAGTAGCTCAAAAATAGAAGATCCTTGGCTTCAGGTACATGTTCTTAACCACCCGCTAACAACCTCTGTGAAGCCTTCATTTTCACTAAGGATGCTAGAAGGCTTCTGGATGACTGAGCAACAACCATCTTTTGAGAAAGACTAAATGCTTATAACTCTCTGCCACATTGCAAATTGCCAGCACATTTTCTTTTATTCTCTTCCTGGTGGGAAAAAAAACCCAACCCTATTTTGATAATAAGCTTGAGAAATACATTTTCTATGGATTCTGTGGAAATAACTATCTCATTCTGTATGGGAAGTTGAACCTCAGCTGGACTTGCACTGCAGCTTGGCAGGCCTCTTGTTGACTCCCTCAGGAATTTCTTAAACATTTGTTCTAAATCCAAACTCTTTCCACTGTTCTCAAGTCCCAGGTCCTACCCCAGCTGTCCCTCCTCTCACAGATGACCTCACCACCTACTCCACTGCAAAGATTGTGGCCATGTAGGCTCGCTCATCCCCCTTCTTTCTTCAAGCTGCACAATACATGGTGCTTTTGTCTGTTCTCTACCACAATCCTCCCATATCCAAGAAAGCCATGTCTCTCTTTTTCTGGCCACAGCTATGTCTTCTACTTGGACACTTGATTCCACCCCCTCTCCACTCCTGAGAGAAATTGTGCCATTCACCCCATGGTCCACAAACACATTCAAGGCTCTTCTGACTTTGACCTGAGTCACCATTCTATTTTTCCTCTTCCTTTCACCATGACCTGTCACAGGTCAAACCTCTCACAAATGTAGCCCCTGTTCACAGACCTCTTCCTCAGCATTTATTCACTCCCTAACCCCCAGCAACCTCGCCTCCACCCCACACTCTATTATACTCTACTGAAACTGCTGTCTTGAAAGTCAGCAATGACCTAATAATTGGCAGATTCTATGGGTTTTTTCTTAGAATTCACCCTGCCTGACCTAGCTGCAGCTTTTACCAATGTTGACCACTTCATCCCTCCTAAAACGGTCTCCCTCACTTCCATGAACTCACTACGTGGGTTTGTGGACTATTTCCTCTACCTATCCCTTAAATGTAAGCATTCCCCATAGATCCTGTCCTTGACCCTTGTCTCGTCTAGTCTCTCTCTTGATGAATTTACCAATTCCACAGATTCAATTACCTTCTCTGTGGGTATGGCCACCTAACCTCTATCATTCGCTCATGTATACATCCATCAATTATTTGCTGAATGTAGGCCACATAAGTAAAGTGATTATATGATTTATCATTCATTTTTTTAAATTTTATTTTTAAGTAATCTCTATACCCAAAATGGGGCTCAAACTCCCAACCCCGAGATCAAGGGTTTTGCGCTCCACCAGCTGAGCCAGCCAGGCATCCCTATAACTTATCATTCTAACTGGGGCATTTTGAGTGTGAAAGGGGGCACTGTTAATAATTACACCAGAGCAGGCATAAACCCTAGGACATAATATTGTCCTAGGCAAACTGAGACATACGGTAGCCCTAAATATAAGGTACTCTGCCAAATATTATGAAACTACAAAAGCAAATCATAAATGCATCCTGCCCTCAAAGAGCATTAAGTCTAGTAGAGTGATAAGACATGAATATAAAGAAACAGAATACCATTAGAAAGTGATAAACACCCTGAGAGAAGTCCAGATAAAATACACTGGGTTTTCAGGGTGAGAGAAGACTTATTTCCATTTCCTTGAAGAATCAGGAAAAACTTGGTGAAAATGGCATTTGAGCAGCCCTTGGACGTATGGTGGAGAAAGCAGTATAAGCAAGGCCCTACTCATGGATCCTCAGCTTGTGTGCTGCAAAAAGACTGCCACATCTACAGGGGCAGAGTTCACATTATTGACATACCAGTTATTTGAACATTTTCATATTTTATTTTATTTTTTAAAGAATTATTTATTTATTTGAAAGAGAGAGACCATGCCAGGGCAGAAGCAGAGGAGAGGGAGAGAGAACCCCCAAGCAGGCTCCCCACTGAGCCACGGAGCCCAGTGTAGGTAGGGCTCAATTCCACAACCCTGAGATCACAACCTTAGTGGAAATCGAGAGTTGGCCACTTAACCAACTGAGCCACCCAGGCACCCCTAAACATTTTCACATTTTAAAAATTATTTTGGGGATGCCCATGTGGCCTAGTGGATTAATGGCCTACCTTCAGCTCAGGGTCCTTGGATAGAGCCCCAAGTTGGGCTCCACACTCAGCGAGGAGTCTGCTTCTCCCTCTCCCTTTCCCTCTGCCCCTCCCCTCCACTCATGCACGCTCTGTCTCTCAAAGAAATAAAACCTTTTAAATACATAAGAATAAAAACGATTTTGTTACTTCAAAGAAGAGTGACTTGTGTATTTGTCACAAAAATTTTCCAGTAAACAGCAGAAAAATGCCATTTTCTCACAATACGTTACAACAATTTCCTGACAGATGGAAAAGGTTTGAGGAAGAGACACCTCTTTATACTTTGCACCAAGATTCCATGAGCTAGAGAAGACCCAAGTAAAAGAGAGAATTGTATAGCATAATTAGGGCAGAGAGGATATATCTGTCTGACTGAAGCATGAGGTACATGGGAAGACACAATAAAAAAAAAAGATTTGGAAAAGTGGATTCAGACCAGATTGTGAAGGGCTTTGAGTGTCGGTATAAGAAAATCAGCCTCTAAAAAAGAAAAGAAAAGAAAATCAGCCTCTAGTCAGTAGGCAAGGGTCAAAATGGTTTCAAGAAGTTATGCTGGGAACAATATATAAAATCCTTTCGAAAGGCAAGAACCAGTAGTGGGAAAATGAGTTAGAAGGTCAATAGCCACCCCAAATAGCTCTGTGGAATTTGCTCTATTTGTATTGCATTTTAATGACAACACTGGACAGCACGGGAGCAGAAGCAGAGAAAATTGCATAGTTTAATTCAGCCTTATCATCAATCCATAGCTAGGACTCTTCTACATTTCTCTCTGAGTGACCTGCCAATGCTTTACATTCACATGCCAAAAATCAAACCCATCACCTTTTCTCTCAAAACTCTTTTGTGGGTACCACCACAAAATAAGGGTGGCTTAAATAAGAACTTCAAAGGTAGGAAGCCTGTGAGATTTGCAAGAAACCAGACTTGTAGGCATGTACCCTGCCATTTTTAGGGATGAGTCCTCATTGTCCAAGATGAATACTGGAATACCAGCCATCACATCCTTGTTTCAGACAGTGTGCTGGAGAAAGAAGAGAAAAATATGTGATCTCTACCATTTTAAGCAGACTTCCTGAAAGTATCACATAACACATGCACTTTTACGGCATCAACCAGAACTTAGTCACATTGACACTTGAAAGCTGAGAGATAGTGTGTTTTAGTTAAGTGACAATGTACCCGGCTAAAAAATCCAGTTTCTCTCATTTAAAACAAAACAAAACAAAACAAACAAACAAAAAAGAAAAATAGATAGTAGAAGGTAACTGACAGTGTCTACAAAGGAGGTGAACTCTAGAAGATCGAAAGGAAAAGCCACGGGAAGGAGATGTCATGGATGACAAGTTTTCTAGCCTAGGTGGTTGGAAGAAGAGTTTTTCTCTTATTTCCAACTAAACCCAATCCTGATATGGCCCAGAGTGGATTTATGTATTCTTTTCAAGATTGTATTTTTTTATTTGAGAGAAAGAAAAAAAGAGTACACAGGTGGGGAAGAGGGGCAGAAGGAAAGGGAGAAGCAGACTCCCCCGCCTGATGAGGGGGGAGCCCCCTGATGTGAGGCTCCATCCCAGGACCCTGGGATCATGACCTGAGCTGAAGGTAGACGCTCAACCAACTGAGCCACCTAGGCACCCCGGGGATTTATGTATATTAAAGGAGGGTTTGTTTTTAAAGGAGGGTTTTTTTAAAGGAGGGTTTTTAAATAGTCTTCCCACATGGAGCAACTCAGAAGACACTACTACTCCAGTCCCACTAGCAGATTTGATTATAGCTATGTATATAGACTATAACTAGAAAAGAGCTGTTTGGAGTCCTGAGTATCCTAGACTGCATGAGCAGACGTCACAATCTATACCACAAGACCTTCAAACACAGGTTATAATACAGTAGCCATGTTTTATTATGATGATGGCTTCAAATTGTATTTCCACAGAGTTCAAATATGTTGCCGCTTCTTATAATTTTTAATCTAATATAAATGATAGGCATAATGGGCATTACGTAGGAAACGAATAACTTAATCTTCATATTACTAACAAGGTCAGTATTAAACTAATGTTTCTGGTGATAGGGTCATCGCGTTTCTCAGATGGCTTCAACCACCAAGTCCTCTTCTGGGCTTTCACAGCAACATCTTTTTTCCGAAGCAGGTTGGTGACCCCAGCCTTGCCTTCTATTACCCCTCAAAAGGGGCCTGGGTGCATACCTTTAACCCTAAATAGGACTGAGATTAGGCCCAGATGCCTCAACATACCCAGTACAGATCTACATGGGCCAAGTAAGATGATTGAAAATAAGTTTTTATGTGTTCCCAAATAGAACTCTCCATTTGCAAGGACGAAGCACCCCAATGCATCCAAAAAAATGCTGCTAGACAGTTCAAGAACCCAGACCAAGAGGGATAAGAGACATCTTGCAGAGAAACCTTCCCTACTCTGGACTTGATCAACAGATACGAGAACAGAGAGAAATATGGAGCAAGAAAGGGACAAGGAGTACAAAGGGGGGGGGGACTTGTTTTGTGTTTTGCTTTGATTTCCTTTGCTTTGGGGTAAAAAAGATGTACTGGACCTAAATAATATCTTAATGAGGCAGGTCAGTATTTACGGTCCTTCAAACCCCATTTAACCTTTCTGTGTCTCATCTGTTAAGCATGCTGGCCAAGACCACATACCAAATCACTGACACAGTCATCATGAGGCCCCAAGTGCCTTGTTCCCAGTTACATATTTTAAATAAGCCAAGTGACAAAATAGAGGGGAAAACTGGGTCAGAGAAACAAACTTGGCCTTGAAAAAAAATCTGCATTTCAAAATAAAGCCAATTACACAAAGACGTGACATTTCTCATCGAAACAGAAAAATAAGCTAGAGCCCTACCATCTTTCTTTCCCAATGGGGTATATAGAGGCACTTTTCAAGGGTAAGAAGGGCAAAATGATGGACCTACTGTCACTGTCAGTTCTTTTATCTGATGAGGACTTATTTCTTATAAAATTTTATTGGAGTTAAGGAAACAAGTTGTATAACTGGCTAATACAACACAGCTATAAAGATTTCAAATTTTTTTAAAAGGCGTATATGCTGAGCAAAGCATGCTTAACACCAGAGATAGATTTGTATAAATATTAGTTGTTGGTATCTCTCCTTTAGATCCTGGTCATCTAAGCTGTCTTGAATCACTTTCTTGCCAATTTCTTGTTTCCTTAACTTTAAATTCCTAGATTTGTACTCCAACTTTGATAGCTGCCCCTAATCCCATAAATATTGGTGCCTATTCATAATTTTTTGAACCTTGGCTTTCTGATCCAGATATCAATTCTGCTGGCTCCTTTGTCTCTGTCTCTGTCTTTGTCTCTCTCTCTCTCTCTCTCTCTCTCTCTCACACACACACACACACACACACACACACACACACACACACGAAGGGGAAACTGCAGCAGGTCAGGCAGTTTTCCAGTGATTTCCATCAGGCACCTGGGGAATATGGAAGAGGCCCAATTTTTCTTACTCCTGGAACTAAAGCACTATGAGGAAGAATACATTAATGGGACCAAGCAGTTTTACTTAAGGCAGAACAAACTAAAGCCCAAGGCAAAGTTGCTACAATGACTAGGAGTGTGTCTACTTGACTGTGCTTCTCTGCCCCCAAAAGCTCCCCCAAGATTGAGGGGACTCTAGCAAAATTTCCAGGTTTTCTCCTAAGACTATAACTGTTAAGAGACACCAGGACTGGGACACCTGGGTGGCTCAGTCCATTAAGTGTCTGCTTTCTGCTCAGGGATGATCCTGGGGTCCTGGGATCGAGCCCCGCATCAGGCTCCCTGCTCAGCAGAGAATCTGCTTCTCCTTCTAGCCACCCCCATTTGTGATCTCATTCTCTCTCTCAAATAAATAAATAAAATCTTTTTAAAAAGAAAGAGAGGGGGACGCCTGGGTGGCTCTGCGATTGAGTGTCTTCCTTTGGCTCAGAGCGTGATCCTGGGGTCTGGGACCAAGTCCTGCCTCGAGCTCCTTGTGGGGAGCCTGCTTCTCCCTCTGTCTGTGTCTCTGCCTCTCTCTCTCTCTCTGTCTCATGAATAAATAAATAAAATCTTAAAAAATAAAAATAAATAAAAGAGAGAGAGAGAGAGCGATCAGAACCCATAACTGGCCTGGGACAAGAGAGGAGAGTACTGAACAGATGAATTTTCTCAGGTCCTCCTTTAACCAAAGTGATCATCAACCAGAGATCCCCCTCCAGAATACTGCACAGCATACTAGAATATGGAGAATGCAGGAATTCTGCCAATAAACCTGTAACCCTAGGGTTCACCTGTCGGGAATGGCCTAGTACTCCAGAAAAAGGGAGGGGCCTGCATCTGGACCATCAAGACTCTGCCTGCCACACCCCAACTCTGAACCACCCCAACAATTCCAGGCCAAGAACTTGAGTATGGGGCTCCCACCCACAACTCCCGGGTATGGACCAAGAGACAGGTTGAGGAGCTTGCCTCCTGCTTCAAGCACATCACAGAACTTGTCAGGCACACAGCTGACCCTGAAAAAATGTGGCCTTACTCGCCCTGAAAGGCTGGATTCCTGCCTCTCTAAGCACTTATTCAGGATTCCCCACTGCCACCATCCAGTTGTTCTCAAATCAATTTATGTTTGCTCACAACACCCAGAACCTGGACTCCTGGCTCTATACTCCAGTGTCAACATTCATATTCAGCCCCCTTCCGTTTTAGTCAGGTTTGGGTGATCACATCTAGTTTTTTACTTTGCTTATTCATTTGTTCTTGCAAAATTGAAATTGGGTTATTTTATTTTGATTACAAAAATACTATATACTCACTGTAAAATTTTTTAAATATATTTTTTTAACTTTTATTTATTTATGATAGTCACACAGAGAGAGAGAGAGAGAGAGGCAGAGACAGGCAGAGGGAGAAGCAGGCTCCATGCACCGGGAGCCTGACGCGGGACTCGATCCCGGGTCTCCAGGATCGCGCCCCGGGCCAAAGGCAGGTGCCAAACCGCTGGGCCACCCAGGGATCCCCTGTAAAAATTTTTTTAAAAAAAGATCAGCCAATAGAAAATGTATAGAGATGAAACAAATTATCCATGTTCCCACCACTCAGATGATGCCCTCTTCTGTCTCAGCTCAGAATTTCCTAATCAAGCCCTGAGGAACCCCACCCATCCAAGCTGTATCAGCCTCTGATATTCACCTGCAGTTAGATATGGTCCAGGAGACACAAAATGAAAGGATCCAGAACTTTGGTCATGAACAGAGTGAGAATATTTGGAAATGTCTCTCTCATTGTGTGCTGACCACAGATACATAGGTGAGGCCATCATCCTTATCAGCATTTAAGGCATAAAGCCATGTTGGACACCTGGGGTAGACACCTGGGATATGTAAGCAAATGACTTCAGATAACTGACTTGGATCTCCTCAGTCCTCCCAAGAGCAATCATATCAGGTATCAATTTGGGACCCTTTGGAGATAGAGACGTATGCATACACACACACAAACACATTAGATATTCATATGTAACGTGATTTATATTATGCAACTCATTTTAGATTGCTCAGTTTTTAAATAATTTCTCCTGTTTCTTATTTGAATCTAAAACCTTCAGATAGGGATCCCTGTGTGGCTCAGCGGTTTAGTACCTGCCTTCAGCCCAGGACGTGATCCTGGAGTCCGGGGATTGAGTCCCACATCAGGCTCCCTGCATGGAGCCTGCTTCTCCCTCTGTCTGTGTCTCCGCCTCTGTGTGTGTGTGTGTGTGTGTGTGTGTGTGTGTGTGTCTCCCATGAATAAATAAATAAAATCTTTAAAAATAAATAAAATAAAGTCTTCAAATAGATGTTTTGATTTTTCTAGATGCAAGCATTTGTCTATCACAATATATTTAAAGTTCAAACCTTTACAACTTTTTTCTTTTAAATAACATGACTACTTTTTTTGAAATTCTTTTTACTTTTCTTTAAGATTTTATTTATTTATTCATGAGAGACACTGAGAGAGAGAGGGGGTCAGAGACACAGACAGAGGGACAAGCAGGCTCCATGCAGGGAGCCCGATGTGGGACTCGATCCCAGGTCTCCAGGATTACGCCCTGGGTTGCAGGCAGCGCTAAACCACCGGGGCTGCCCTAACATGACCACTTTTAGTGTACCAAGCCCATAATCAACTTTAAGTGGCTTTCATTATTATCCCACCATGTACTCAACTCTTAAAAAGTTGAATTTGAAAGGTCTTTGTGATTTTAGAGTAAGGGAAGAACTCCACCTAATGGTAATGTTTTGAAGTACACCAAAGAAAACCTCGCTAAGCTCTCTGAAACCAATTTTCTGTCCTCTCTCTCTCACTCCGCCTATACGATTTTTAGAATTCTCCTAAAAATTCGTAAGGGAAAGGAATAAGAAAATGCAGACCACATCTTCCAACAAACAGTAAATTCTCTTCCACAATATTCTTAAAGTGCCAACATGGCCAAGACTGAGGTTAAGGTTAAACAAAATCTTTCACTTGGATATTGGACAGGGTACTAGGTAAAAAGCAACGTATAAATTAGTAAAGTACTGGAGCCTTTTTTACTTGATACCAAATAATAATAATAATAATAATAATAATAATAATAATAATAGTGATTATTGACTACTTATTGTGTACCAGGTTATGTGCCATATGTATATACTAATTTAATTTAATACACAACCTTATAAGGTAGGCACTATTATTAACTCTATTTTATGGTTGAAAAAACTGAAGCTTAGAGAAGTCACATAAATTGGATATGGCCACATCTAACAAGTCAAGAGCCAGGTACTGGGGCACCTGGGTAGCTCAGTGGTTGAGGGTCTGCCTTCGGGATCAGGGCATGATCCCGGGGTTCTGGGATCGAGGCCTGCATCTGGCTCCCAGCAAGGAGGCTGCTTCTCCCTCTGCCTATGTCTCTGCCTCTCTCTGTGTGTCTCTCGTGAATAAATAAATACAATCTTTAAGAGCCAGGTACTTGAAGCTCACCAGCCCAGACTCTAAACCACTATACCATACTGCCCCTCTCTACAACTCAAATTTGGTATGATCTCTCTCAAAATAAACAACTAGAAGCTATGGGTATTGTCTCCATTAAAATTGGCAAAGGTAGGACAAGACCTCTGGTTCAATTTCCATTCCTCCCTTGATCATCACAGATTTAAAATTATTTGGCTTACCTTCTATGTTCTTTCTCTACTGTGGCAAGGATTATGATTTTGAGTATAAAGTATTGGAGCAAAAATAAATAAAGTATCGGAGCAGAGTGCTATAGATCGAATGTTTGTGTCCCTCCAAAATTCATATATTGAAACCCAATTTCCTATATGATGGTATTAGGTGGTGGGGCCTTTGGAAGGTGCTTAGGTCATGAAGGTAGAACCCTTATGAATGGGACTGATGCTCCTAGAAGACACCTGAGAGAGCTCTCTTGCCCTACAGTTCTATGTAAGGGCAGCCAGAAGTTAGCCTTCTATGAACTAGAAAGTGGGCTCTCACCAGACACTGAATCTACTTGCACCTTGATCTTAGACTTTTTGCCTCTAGAACTGTGAGAAATGAATGTTTGTTGTTTGTGTCACCCAGCCTGAATGGATTAAGATGCTGAGAGTCTACGTTTTGTGTCCCTTCACTATTTATCTTGTAGCTTTTCCTACTCCCCATTTCAGACCCCTCAAACATCATTCATTTAAAGCCATGTTGAAAGTTACACATTTCTAGGGCAACCCTGTCAGAACCCCTCTCACTTTTGAGAGCTTTCTCTGTTTCTCTGCTTAATAAACCTCCATCACTTTGCTCTCTCTCTCACACACACACACACAAAAATTACACATTTCTAAAAAATCTACCAATGTTAATTCAGTTCAAATCAGGATTTTTCCTAAAGCATTTATTTCTAAGACAAAAATTGTTCTCCTATGCTATTTTTTTATTTTGGTAAAATCTATAAGTTTGGTGTTTGTTTTCAACTTGAGCAAGCACTACTTTTTGTTTATTTGTATGTTTTAAAATAAACTTTATTAAGGAGGGCACCTGATGTAATGAGCAGTGGGTGTTGTATGCAATTAATGAATCACTAAATTCAACCCCTGAAACTAATAGTATTGTATATGTTAACTAAATTTAATTTAAAATTGAAAATTTTTTGAATTTTATTTTGGAATAATTTTATAATTTTAGATTTACAGAAAAGTTGCAAAGATGATAGGGAGTTCCCTGTATGCCCCTCACCCAGTTTCCCTAATGTTACCATCATACATTAGCACGATCCAGTACTATGGTACATTAATATTAATTAATTAAACCACACATTTTATGTGGGTTTTATCAGTTTTTTCCATTAATGTCCTATTTGCTGCTCCAGGATCCAACCCCAAATATCAAATATCACTGCATTTAGTATAATGCCATTTTCACATCTACCAAAAATGACTAATTCCTTAATCTCATCAAATATCCTATCATTACTCCCATTTCCTTGGTTGGCAGATATGTCTTATAAGTTTCCTGGAATCTGTAACAGTTCTGCCTCCTTTTTGTTTTCTTGACACTTATTTATGGAAAGAACTGGATCATTTGTACTGGGGTCTCCATTGGTGGACTGTATTTCAACCTTCCTCTCTCTTCTGTGGTCAGGAGCACTCGTACAGTGCATGCTTTGAACAACCACGCATGAGCACCTCTCTCCAACATCTGTTATTGCCCCTTGGTATCTTTGGCTTTAAACAGTACATAAAATAGTAGCCCTCAGGGTGCCTGGGTGCCTCAGTTGGTTAAGCGTCTGCCTTTGGCTCAGGTCATGATCCCAGGGTCCTGGGATCGAGCCCCACATGGGTCTCCCTGCTCCGTAGGGAACCTGCTTATCCCACTCCCTCTGCCTCTGTCTCTCCTCCTTGCTTGTGCTCTCTCTTTCTCAAATAAATAAATAATTTTAAAAAAAGATGTGGGGTGTCTGGTTCTCCCTCTCCTTCTGTGTCTACGTGTGTTCTCTCTCTCTCTCAAATAAATAAATAAAACATTTTTTTAAAGTTGTAGCCCTAAAGGTTCTTAGAGTGCCACAAACTCCACCACTTGGTAAAAAAAAATAAAATAAATAAAATAAAATAAAATAAAATAAAATAAAATAAAATAAAATAAAAGTTCCTAGGGGGTGCCTGGCTGGCTCAGTCACTGGAGCGTGAGACTTGATCTCAGGGTTGAGTTCTGGCCCCACATTGGTATAGAGATTACTTAAAAATAAAAATCTTAGGGGTGCCTGGGTGCCTCAGTCAGTTAAGCATCCAATTCTTGATTTCAGCTCAGGTCATGATCTCAGGGTTGTGAGATTAAGCCCCACGTCATGCTCTGTGCTCAGTGTGGCATCTGCTTGAGATTCTCTCTTTCCCTCTGCCCCTCCACCCTGTCTGCACACACTCTCTCTCTAAACAAACAAATAAATAAGATCTTTTAAAAAATGAAACAGTTTCCAGATTTTTTGAAGAGGCATAGATTCTAAATTCTTCTGGATCAGAGGTTGTATACAGACTATAGGAGTTTTTTCCCCCCAAAGATCGATTTATTAATTTGAGACAGAGAGAGAGCAAGTGGAGGCAGGGGCTCAAGGAGAGAATCTTCAAGCAGACTTCCTGCTGAGTGCTGAACAGGGAGACTGAAGCAGTATTCACCCATGAGATCACGACCTGACCTGAAACTAAGAGTTGGACACTCAACAGACTGAGCCACCCAGGTGCCCCCAGGCTGCAGTTTTCACTTTCCACAAAAATGAATTCATTGCCAACATTTTTTAAAAGATTTTATTTATTTATTTATTTATTTATTTGTTTGTTTGTTTGTTTGAGAGAGAGCAAGAGAGCACTAGCAGGGAGGAAGGGCAGAGGGAGAGGGAGAAGCAGACGCTCCACTGAGCAGGAAGCCCAATGCAGGGCTCAACTCCAGAACTCTGAGATCATGACCTGAACCAAAGGTTTAACCGACTGAGTGACTCTGGTGCTCCCCTCGCCAACTTTTAAAATCTGGAAGATTTTACATAAAAATCTGACTTTTCCAGTCCTCTTGGAAAATGGAATCTGGCCACTTTGGACTGACCAAGTATGGCAACAACTGACTGGAGCTGAGTGACTGCCCCCTTTACATGAGGCCTCCATATCAGGCATACATTAAGGAATAGTAGGGATTGTGGTATCCTGCAAAGGCACATGTCCTGTCATTTACCAGGTGAGAGAGATGCTTTTCTTGAGTGCCTATGAGCTTCCCTAGTAACTTCAAAATTAGTTGCTAATGTTTCAGTATTTAATACATTTACATCTCCTACCCCTCTCCAGGTTGTCTCATTCCCTTTCCCACTTAGATCTCCCACACCTCCAACCTTCATTGGTTTCTTGTACGTCTCTCCAGAGCTACTTCATTACAAACACACGAAGTGTGCAGCAAGCACCAGTTTTCATGGAAAATCTGAAATGGCATTTTCCAGTACTTTCAACACTATTACCAAAGTCATATTCCATTAAAAGAAACCCCTTCCTTATTCATTCATCCAACAAAAATTTATTGAGCTTTTTAACTACTCCTAGGCACTGGGGATAAAATAACAAAAAAGCCAAATGTGGTCCCTGGCCTGATGGAATTTACGATTCTGAATATTATTCAAAATAGAAAAGAAAGAAGATGACTGACCCAGGGACACCTTCTAGATATATTTTTTAAATAATGTACTACCTTTAAATAAGAGTTACCAGCATGCACATTGTCTAGCTAGGTGACAAAAAAGTAAATTTATAATCTTTCTAACTCCATCAACAGAAAGTAAAACCTACGAATATTCCAGCAGGGGAAAATAAGATCACATTCTATATTCAAAAATTACCAGATGGCATTTTTCTCAGACTGCCAAAACAAGAGAATTAGAAAGGTCTAGGGCTGCCCTGGAAGCCACCCTGCCATGGGCATCTTGCCTTTGGAATTTGGAATTCCTCACTAAGCTAGAGGCAATCTGGAAGTAGCTCAGCCTGACCCAAATGAGAACCTTGGGTAAATTCCTCGTTGCCTTTTTATGCCTGTGATCTTTGGGCACCACCCAAATTGCAAATTCTGGCTGGCCATCAACAATCCAACAGTTTTCTCAATGCCATTCCACTCTTCCCCCTTCTTTATCCACTACTTGCCACTTTTTTCTCTCCCATTTCCACTGCACAGTCTGGAACTTATTCCACAAAGTCTACTCCTACATCTCCTATTTCTTCCCTGAATTCTCACTTTACCTCCTGTTGCTAATTGAAAGCAGGCTCTCTACAACAACATGCCCATAGAGTCATCTCAAGGCAATTCTTTCGTCTAGAGTTTGCATACTGGGCTGGAGTGAGAGTTAAGGAAAGCTGTGTTACCATTCTCATTACTCCTACCCACCCACCCCTACACACTGTGTTTCTAAACCAGGGGTTAGCAAACATTTACTTTAAAGTACCAGATAGTAAATATTTTAGGTGTTGTGGGACATAGTGGCTGTGTTGCGACTACCTGACTCTACTGTTGTAGCCTGAAAGCAGCCATAGACAATATGCAAACAAATGGGCACGGCTGTGTTCCAATAAAACATTATTTACAAAAACAGGCAGCAAGACTAGATTTGGCTTTTCTGAGCTGTGCTCCAAACTACTGATCTTTCCAGCTCCTGCAAAACAAAACAAAACAAATCCTTTCTTACTTGAATATCACATTAACTATATACTCCATCTTACCTCTCCCTTGCTCCTGTCGTGTACCCATCTCCTGCTTCAGTCATGTTTATTAAGGATTCTGGCATCTGGTTCATAGGTCGCTCTAGTCCCACCATCATCTTGGATGTTTTCTAAATCCATAAGGGTGATCAATGATCAATGTAACACCACGACCTCATAGTGCCTTGACTTCCTCAATTCCAATGACTCTCATCCCCATTCAATTTCAACAACCTACTCCTCTGGGAAATATTACACCTTTGATACCTTCAAACCAACATCCCATGCTGACCACAACTTCTACAGACATTCCACCTCTTCACTCCTCAATATATCTGCTCTTTGACCTGAGAACCCCTCCATCTTCTCCCAATTAGTTGGCCTTCACCTGGCTCACTTTCCTCCTCCCCAGTCTGGACACGCTATGGTCAATCACTATTCTCTCTTGCTGCATCCTCAATTCCCTGGTGCTCCCTTCTTTCTATTATTCTTCTTTGACTGTCAATACCATACCCCACTCTTGAATCAATTCAGTCACCAGATTTCTCTGATTCTGTAGCCAAATGGCTGAATATAGTTGGAGAACTCTGTACCACTGTATGAATCTGAGCCACATCAACTTACGATTTTAAATCTTAGCTGGGCCTTCCCTACCTCCAGTCTATCTTCTTCAGTGGTTTTGGTTTAACTCCCCTACCACATTTAACTTAGACAAGACATAGCCATAACGCTATAGATTGCAGGCTTACAAACCGAACAGCTTTAGGTCTGAAATCTGGTTCCACTTATTAGATGTATGGCCTTGAGCAGGTTATCTAACTTCCTATTACATCAGTTTTTTCATGAGAAGTATGAAAATAATTCCTACTTTATATGTTAAGTAAGATTAAATATGTAAAACACCACAGCGCCCTACACTCAGCAAGTGCTCAATAAATGATAGCTATTAATACAAGCTCACATTCAGCAGGTGACTATACCTACTTCGCTAAGACTTTCAAGTGTTTCTTAGCCCAAGTTCTCCAGAAAGCAGAGCAATGGTTGATGTGCTATTTGGTTGAACCATATGAAAGTGCTGACATTCAACTGTTTTGACATACAGAAACATGTGGTTCAGCCTAATCTGTTATTAGAGGGTGCAATCCCAGGAGAGCAGTGGGGAGTGTAAAGGGAAAATGAAAGAATCAGAGAGTCAATATGAAAGTGCATTGGTATCACGCTTGAGCTCACGGGGCCATTTTTTTGAAAGAGTATAGATACATGACTTGCATCTCTGATCAGTTGACAAGGAGAATAGAAAGAGAATTTAACAGCTAGTTCTCATCTTTTATTAGCCAAAGCTTTACATCCCTGGGTGGAGTTAACTCCTCTCCACTGTGCATGGAGTCTCCACACCCACAGGAAAGTGCCAGGGCATGTGGTGAAAAGCTGGCAGATTACACTGATAAGTTCATCAGAGCCCACTCAGAGAAGGGGCTTGGACACAAGCAATAGGCCAAAGGTCACTGAGACAAATAAAGCTTAGAGGATCTGAACTGGTGAGTAAAAGGTTGCTGATAGAACATATGAATGCCCTCAATTTCTTTTTACTCTGCACTTTCTATAATTGTAATTCGCTCTATCTTTTGGTCAGAGGAAAGGATATCCCTCCTCTCTTTTAAGCCTAAAGGCCACTTCCACCTGTGCCCTCAATCTTGATCCTTCCCACATCCGGGACCTTTTACCTTCAACTTCTCCCACTTTCCTGATCCCTTTGCCTCTCCCTTTTATATCCTCTTAAGACTTTCCTTAAAATATCCTTCCTTTACCTCACACAGGCTTCTAGCTACTTCCTCTTCTCTTTCCCTTCTTTCTCAGAAAAATCTCTTAAATGAATAATCCAGAGTTACTATCTCTACTTTCTCACCTCAGAACCACATGAACTGATCTCATCATTGTACCAAAACACCTTTGCTCAGGTCACCAGTGACCTCCATTTGACCATATCCCTTAGACATAATTCTGGCTTTGTCTTGGTTTCTCTGCAGCTTCAGTCATGTTGACCCTTCCATTCTTACTGAAATTCTTGGTTCAGTTACCATGCCACCATTATTTAGTCACTTCTGCTAACTCTTTGGCTGGCCTCTTTCCTCTCAGCTTCTCTCTGGTCCTTCAGAGTTGGTGTTCCCAAGAATTCTTTCCTCATCCTCCTTCTCCTCTTATGCTACACACACTCCTGGGAGGTTATCATCCATTCCCTGGATTTCAACTATCACTAAGCGCTCATGACTTCCAATTTCCTATCACCAGCCAGACCCCTCCCTGCACACTCATCTTGGAAATGCCCACCAACCAGCTGGATATATCCACCAAAGCAAGATACATCCAGCTGCTTGATGGGCACCTCAAACTCAACATATAAACACCTGAAATCATTATATTGCCAACCACTTCCACCCTAATCTTGCCCCTAAAATCTATCTGCAGATAATGCCTGCTACCCTCATTACACTTTGAATTTTATTCAACAATTAACAAACAACCTACCCTATGCCATATGGTGTTCTAGATACTTGCTCTAATCTCTCTGGCTCACCATACCCCAGCCCTTGCTATTTATTCCTGGACCTTCATTTGAGCTACCCTTTAAATTCCTCTACTAGGGAAGGATTTGGGCACTGGGAACAAGAATTTTTCATAGAAAAAATCTTAGACTCCTGGCACCACTAAGGTCATCTGAAGTATCTGCTCAAGGGTAGAGCTATAGTCCCAAGGACAATATCCTCCACACCACCTGGCTCAGGGCATAAGGGAACATGCAAGTGGCTGATGGAGAGGATAGGGAGTACTGACCTGCTCAGTGTGTCTCCTCTAACAAGAGCTATACCTATTCCTACCAATAAGTACTAGGGGCCACATAAAATATGTAGCCAATAACTCCTACCATACTTAGTTCAAATATTAAATCCTGAACTTCCCAGCCTAACACACACCTTCCACCCCATTCTCTCAAGTCTTCCAGCTACAGACTTTAGTCTTTATTCATATTATGTCCTGGAAGTGAATACAGATAGTTGAATCCCAGGTCATGGTTTTGACACTTTTGAGTTAAAACTCTGTTCCTGGTTCCAGCAGTGTTCTAACCTAGCTGTCCTGGTTCAATGGCTGACACTCTAAATCAAGTGAGTGAAATGGGTAGTTAGGCAAGATTATGAAGGATCTTGAACATCAGACTGTGAACCATGGACTTAAACTAGTAGGGAGTAGGGAGTCTGTGAAGTTTCTAAGCAAAAAAGCAAGATGAAAACAAAAGCCATGTTTTAGAATCTGGTACAAAGAAGTAGTAGTGAAGACTGACTAAAGAAGAAGACTGAATGCAAGGAAATCTATTAGAAAGCTATTTCAGGAATCCAGAAATGAAGTAATCAGCCCAGCCAAGGCAACCACACCTGCCTCATCTCTTCACTCATAATCCCTTGTCCAAGAGAATCTAAATGAGGAACCGCAGGCAGTATGGGAGGACAGATGGCTATATTTGGAATAAGTTCAGAACATCATAATGACCAATAATGATTGGTATCACTACAAGTCACTCTTTTGATCGTTTACATTTTTATTTTTTATTTTTTCATTTAAATTTTTAAAAAGAGGTCCTTAGCCAATTCAACATAAATGTCTAAAGTGTCCCCTTCACTTTGAGCACTAAAATTTCAGGCCATTTACAAGGGCACTGCCAAGAATAGATGACTATCTCCTAAATTGTCCATGCCTTACTTTGCAAATTGTCCTTCATTAGGCTCTCACTTTAGAATTGAAAAATTTTTTTAATTTCTCTAAAGGTTCACAAAGCTTTCACAGTTATAGCCCTGAAATGGAGGTATTAGTTATACCTCTAGATCTGACAAAAACTAATTTGAAAATGTTTGTAATGACATTTAGCCAATAAACTATAGCTTTATTTACTCAGTTAAGGAAAGACATTTTACTCATCTGTTCCTGTATGTAACTGACTTCTTATTTGAATCCTACCACCAATGGTCCAGGTCTACTATAACCAAAATATAACATGTGGGGATGGAATGAAAGAGTGGTAGACAATCTTATAGAAAAGGATTATAAGCTTTTATTTTAATAGTTACTAGGAAACCAGCATGGTAAACTAATAAGACTAAGAAGATAATTAGAATTAGAAAAGAAATATCCATAATTCACTAAAACAAAATACCTTGTACTCATGAGACAAAATTAAATAAAGGTACTGGAACATTTTTTTCCTCAGCTGTAATATATACAAATACATAGTATCTAAAAGTCTCAAAGATATATTACATTATTTACAATAAATTAGCATGAGATTCAGTTTAATAACACCATCTGACTAGGAATAGAAAGAATTTCAATTTAAATTTCAAGAAATAAGATAAGCTAGCTTCCTTAATTACTACACTGCAAAACAGAGCAATGCTATGCCCAGTTGAACAAGACAGGATCATAATCAAATGCCATTTAAAATAAAGAGTTATGGTGCTCGCTTCTGCAGCACATATACTTAAACCGGAATGACATAGAGAAGATTAGCATGGCCCCTGCACAAGGATGAGATGCAAATTTGTGAAACATTCCATATTTTTAAAATAAATAAGGGACGCTTGGATGGCTCAGTGGTTGAGCATCTGCCTTTGGCTCAGGACGTGGTCCTAGAGTCCCAGAATCAAGTCCCACATCGGGCTCCCCACAAGGAGCCTGCTTCTCCCTCTGCCTGTGTCTCTGCCTCTCTCTCTGTGCCTCTCATGAATAAATAAATTTTAAAATAAATAAAATAAGTAAATACATTTTAAAATAAAATAAATAAAAAATTATGAAAATGGAGTATTTTTACTAATACTGAGTCTTGAATGGTCAGAAAATCATTTGAATTATTAGAAAATTCAAAAGTAAATCAAAATCCAAGGCAAGACCTACCATTTTTCTGTTTATGCTAATGGATATTATTAACTATTTTAAATCTTATTCTTCTTAAATATAAGGGAAGACAGATCTCTGAACATTGAGAACCCAGTATGTCAGTTTCCAAACAGGTTTCTGAGATTCCTTCAAGATTAGCTGTGTATAGTTTTATCCTGCCTCTAAGAGGTCAGTGGTATAGTATAGTCTGAGATTTTTGACACTGTTTCCAGAGCTTAAAATTTTTAGGTCAACTGAAAGATCTAACAAGTGATACAAGTGGTAGAAAAATCCTGTATCTGTGTCTCATGGTAGGCAACCTTTTCTCATGTTGCTTGTATCCATGCTTGTAGAAAAAAGAACACTTACTCCTTTGATTTTCATTTTGTGGTTTGTAAAATGAAGTCAAAATAATAGGTGATGTCAGCATGAACAGAAATATAGAGTGCTTAATTATTTGATCTTTATTTTTCATCAATCAAAAATATGTGACAAAATGTATGGAGGAGTACCTGGCTGGCCCAGTCAGTAGAGCATGTGACTCTTGATCCCAGACTTATAAATTCAAGCCCATGTTAGGGGTGGAGGCTACTTAAAAACAAATGTATACAGGGCTCAGACTGTGCTTAGTGCTAGAAGGAAGTTGAGCTAAACAACACGTCACTTCTCCCATTTACCAGTGGGAAAGAAACACATACACAAATCACTACAATATGAAATAAGTGCCATAATAAGTTTCATTGGATTTCAAGGTGGAAATAAATCACTACTATTTAAGGAATAACAGGGGCACCTGGGTAGCTCAGTCAGTTAAGTGGAGTCTTAGGATAGAGCCCCATGTCAGGCTCCCTGCTCAGCAGGAAGTCTGCTTCTCCCTCTCCCTCCCCCCTGCTCATGCTCTCTCTGTCTCTCTCTCACTCATGCTCTCTCTCAAACAAATAAATAAAATCTTTTAAATAAATAAATAACAAGACACAGGCAACCTGGCTGGCTCAGTCAAAAGAGGATGTGGCTCTTGATCTCAGGGTCGTGAGTTTGAGCCCCACATTGAGTGTAGAAATTAATATATACATATATAAGCTTTAAAGAATAACAAGAATAACAAGAAGTACCCTTGAATATATAAAAACCCTCTAGTTCATCAATAGCCTTTATTCAAGGAATAAGGGCAGCCCCAGTGGCTCAGTGATTTAGCACTGCCTTCAGCACAGGGCCTGATCCTGGAGACCCGGGATTGAGTCCTGCATCAGGCTCCCTGCGTGGAGCTTGCTTCTCCCTCTGCCTGTGTCTCTGCCTCTGTGTGTGTGTGTGTGTGTGTGTGTGTGTGTGTGTGTCTCATGAATAAATAAATAAAATCTTAAAAAAAATTCAAGGAATAACCATGGAAATGAAAAGTCCATTAAGAGAGGATGCCACTGGCCAGCAGATGAACATGATGACTTCAACATCAGTCCCTCATTAGGAGTAAAATCTTGCAGATTAGGCCATCCTGGAGAGGAGATAATCATTTGATATGGAATACTTTCTGGGTCACCAGAAAGGTCCCTTGCTTTTAAAAATTCTCCCTGGAAACCAACCTCCAAGACTCTTTAGGGATTCCTTACTTTGCTTTAAGTCACTGCATTTTTAGGAAGTAAAAGAGAAATAGTGTATTAGCTATCATCAATAGAAATTAGCTTCTTTTGAACATGAAGGAAGATGAGTGAAAATGAATACTTGACACAGATAGGACTTCCTAAAGAGTATGGGTGAGCTTGGGATCATGCAGAACTTTTAAGAAAGCTACATGACAGCATAAGAGTATTTGGCCACTGGACCAAAAGGCATCTCATGGGAGGAGATGAGGCCACATGCTAGTTTCAAAAATTTGCCGAAGGCCATTCTGCTTCCAGACATACAAAACAGAAAAATTACTGCCTAACTGCAATGATTCTATACACTTTTCCTAAGGATATTCTTGGTATTTGGATAATTTTTATCTTTAGTTAAACAGGAGCAGGAACCCATAAGCAGAAACCTCCATGGGAACCAGTACCAGCATAGGAAAACCTGTACTACAACTGGCAAATTGTTGGAGGCTCAAGTGTAGGCACGTCTAAGTGTTTAAAACTCCAGGGGTTCCAGTCATAGGGGAACCCCTACACTTTGGTAAGTTTTATCTCCAGAAGCTCTAGAAGGTTCTCACAGTGAATATCTGAGGAAAATCCCTCACACTTCCATCAGGAGGAGAGAAAAAGTAACCATTTTGAAACATACCAGAGGATTCTGTTCTTAACAAGGCCTGCTCTCAAAATAAACTATTTCACCAATGCCTAACCTACTGGAGTCATCAGAACCTAACCAACTCTGGGAAAGGGGAAAACCGAACTCCAGCCCACTCTAGACATCCTATACCACTTAAGGGTAAATAAAACATAAGCACTTGTGAAGTTCACAGCCCAGAGGCATAGGCTCATTTAAAGCCTGAGACCCAATCATAGTTCCACAGAATACTTCCCCTTTCCCCATACCTTGCCATCACACCTCTAAAGGCATATTTACCAGAGATCCTTTTAATCAATACATCATATCCAGCTTTAAGCAGAAAATTACAAGGCATACCAAGTGGCAAAACAAAACAAAATAAAAACCCCACAATATGAAGACAGAGTAAGCATCAGAGCCAGACTCAGATATGGCAGGCAGGTTGGACTGAACAGATCAGGAATCTAAAACAACTATGATTAAGGCAACTATGACAAGTATGATTATGATAAGGGGCCCAATGGCAAAGTAGACAACATGCAAAAACAGGCAGATAATGTAAGCAGAGAGATGAAAACTAAGAGCCAAAACAAAATGCTAAGGATAAAAACATTGTAGCAGAAGTAACAGATGTCTTTCATGGGTTTATTAGTAGATTGGACACAGCTGAAGAAAGAATCTCTGATCTTGATATCTCAATAGAAATATTTCTTTTTAGAGGGAGAGTGGGGGTGGTGGGGTAGAGAGAGAGAGAGAGAGAGAATCTTAAGCAGGCTCCAGCTCAACATGGAGCTAGCTTGGGGGCTAAGGGCTAGCTTGGGGCTTGGATCCCAAAACCCTGAGATCATGAACTGAGCTGAAATCAAGAGTTGGACACTTAACTGACTAAGCCACCCAGGTGCCCCAATAGAAACTTCTAAAACTAAAAAGCAAAGGTGGGACAAAACAGCTAAAAAAACTAAATCTTATTAGAAGGTACTCACACTACCTTTGAAGTGGTATGGCATTATTTGAAAGTAGACTTGGATTAGTTGTAAGTGTATACTGCAAACTCTAGGGTAACCACTAAAAATATATAAAAAATATAACTGAGGGCTGCCTGGCTGGCTCAGTTGGTAGAACATGCGACTCTTGATCTGGAGGTTGTGAGTTTGAGCCCCACATTAGGTGTGGAGATAACTTAAAAAATAAAAATCTTTTTAAAATGTTTGTAAAAAGACATAAAACTGAAATGCTAAGAAACCAGAATCATGTAATATTCTCCAATAAAACCAACAAGGCATAAAAAGAATAGAAGACAAAAATGGGAACAAGAAAAAGAGTAAGAAACAGAAAGCATTAACAAATACGGTAAATGTTAGTTCAACTGCACTTTAAAGATCAGTGATCTAAATATACCAATTAAAAGGTGGAGATCGTCAAAGGGGATAAAAAATAAAACCCAAATGGGACACCTGGGTGGCTCAGTTGGCTGAGCATCTGCCTTTGGCTCAGGTCATGGTCCCAGGGTCCTGGGATCCAGCCCTGCATCTGGCTCCCTGCTAGGCGAGGTGTCTGCTTCTCCCTCTGCCCCTCCCCCCACTCATGCACACACACACACACACTCTCTCTCTAATAAATAAATAAATAAATAAATAAATAAAATCTTTAAAAAAAGACCCGACTATATGCTATCTACAAGAAATTCACTTTAAATATAAAGACACATATAGGTTGAAGTAAAGGAATGGAGAAAGATACACCATATATATGCAAGTAATCATATGAAGAGATGTTCAATATCATTCATCATTAGGGAATTGCAAATTAAAACAACGAGATTCCACTACACACCTATTAGAATGACCAAAATCCAAAATACTGACAATACCAAATGCTGGCAAGAATGTGGAGCAACAGGAACTCTCATTCATTGCTGATATGAATGTAAAATGCTACAGCCACTTTGGAAAACAGTTTGACGGTCTTACAAGACTAAACATATTCATACCATACAAAAGAATAGTTGTGCTCTTTGATATTCACCCAAATGAGCTGAAAACTTATGCCCACACAAAAACCTGCACACGGATGTTTATAGTACTTTGGTTCATAATTGCCAAAACGTGAGGCACCTGGTGGCTTAGTAGGTTAAATGTCTGTCTTCAACTCAGGTCATGATCTCAGGGTCCTGGAATCAAGTCCTGCAATGGGGCTCCCTGCTCAGTGGGGAGTCTGCTTTTCCCTCTCCCTCTGCCTCTCCCTTGCTCATGCTCACTCTCTCTCACTCTCCCTCTCTCTCAAGTAAATAAATAAAATCCTTTAAAAAATAATAATTGCCAAAACGTGTAAGCAATCATAATATCCTTCCCTGCATGAATGGATAACTCGACAGTAATATATCCAGAAATGGAATATTATTCACCACTTTTTAAAAATGAGCTATCAAGCCATAAAAAGACACCAAAGAAACTTAGATTACTAAGTGAAGGAATTTAATCTGAAAAGGCTACATAGTGTATGTTCCTTTTTTTTTTTCATAGTGTATGTTTCTAACTATGTGACATTTGTAAAAACAAAACTATGGAGACAGCAAAAAGATCACAGATTGCCAGAGGTTACGGAAAAGGATGGGAGGAAGAGACAGAGCACAGAGGATTTTAAGGGTAGTAAAACTATTGTGATACTATAAGGGTGGGTACATGTCATTATACATTTGTCAAAACCCATAGGGTATACAACACCTAGGGTGAACCCTAATGTAAACTAGCAACTGGATGACTATAATGTGTCAATGCAGGTTCATCAATCCTAACAAATGTGCCACTCTGCTATAGGATGTTGATGGTGGGGGAGTCTTTGCATGTGCAGAGAACAGTTCAAATAACAATATAGGGGAAATATTAAATGAATAAAGTGTGCAAAGATCCTTGTGGTGGTAATCAAAGTGACAGGACCAGTGAATAACGTGTTGATTTTATTAGAAGAAGTATATTTAAGGGATAAACAGAGAAAAACACAATATATAGCTTCTTAACCAGCAGAAGAAATAAAGGGAACATAGAAGGCTTTATTAATCCACCCAAAGGTTGGAGAGCAGAGGTGGAATGGGGAGAGGAAAAAGCAAGGAAAAGTAGTTGATAATTGAATCTAAGCTAAATGAAAAGATGTGAGCTGCAGAATATATATATATATATATATATATATATAAAATGACATAATTCACATGAAGTTCAAAAAAGCCCAGAAGACAAAACTACTTAATGTTTATGGATACCTAAATAATAAACACAAAATTTGTGACATCAGTTATCTATGGAAAGAAAGGAAAATGAGATCAAGGAAGAATATAGAGTATCTGAACTCTGAATATTTTCTAAATCTTTTTTTAAATATTAAAACATAATATTAAGATTTAATGAAGAGGGATGCCTGGGTGGTTCAGTCGGTTGAGTGTCCAGCTCTTGATTTCAGCTCAGGTCATGATCAAGCCCCTTCTGGGGCTCCCCCAGTGGGGAGTCTGCTTCTCTCTCTCTTCTCTCTCTCTCTCTCTCTCTCTCTCTCTCTCTCTCTCTCTCTCCTTCTCCCCCTGCCTCTCCCCCGGCTTGCTCTTGCTCTCTCTCCCTCTCTCACTAAAATGGATAAATAAATCTTAAAAAAAAAAGATTTAATGAAGATAGATCCTGAGTACCCAAGCATTCATTATTTTACTTCCTATTCTATGTTTAAAATCATTCCTATCTTTAAAAAATAAGTTAAAAAGGAAGAACAAGGCATAAGAAGCCATGTATACATATGTATTTTATATGAATGGTTAAGATAGCATAGATATTGGGATTAGCATACAAAAAATACACACTTAACTCCAGATTGCCCCTAGAGGACTGCATTGAAACCTACTTCCACTATCTGTTATATATGGTAATTTTTGTTTTGTTTTATAATGAGCATCCATTTCTATGGTAAGCAATAAAAATAGTTTTTTTATGTAGGGACAATAAAAAAGAAATCAAGGGAGTCTGAACACAACTTTAGTCTTCTTTAGGAAAACTCAAAGTAACAACAGTTAAGACAAAAAAACATACTGGGAAATGCTATTTTCTAGCAAATGAATTTTGCTGAATTTATTGTCCTGCTACATTATGTCAAAATGCTGGGAGAAGTGATAAACAAATCAAGCAAAATGTAGATATTTTCTTATACTCTTGTGCAGCATTTCTATTATTGCAATGGGCAGATATGAAAGAATAAAATGCTATAATTTTTTAAGATTTCATTTATTTACAAAGCCAAGCGGGGGGGGGGGGACAGGGAACAGAGGGAGAGGGAGTAGCAGGCTCCCTAATGAGCAAAGAGCCTGATACCTACCGAAGCCGGGCTCAATCCCAGGACCCCAGGATCATGACCTGAGCCAGACAGACATTTAACTGACTGAGCCACCCAGATACCCCTAAAGTGTTATAATTTTGATTAAAGCAATGCCTATGCTATCCCATGACAGCTAGTCTTTTTTTTAAGATTTTATTTATTTATTCATGAGAGACAGAGAGAGAGGCAAAGACACAGGCAGAGGGAGAAGCAGGCTCCATGCAGGGAGCCCCATGTGGGACTCAATCCTGGAACTCCAGGATCACACCCTGGGCGTGGCCCTTCTGGCAAGCGCTAAACCACTGAGCCACCCAGGGATCCCCTTTTTCTAAGATTTTATTTATTTATTCATGAGAGACAGAGAGAGATGACAGCTAGTCTTGAAGATGAAGCCATTCTTAGGCTGTAATAGGATAAGGCTGGCCTTGTTGATTTTTCTAAGATTTTATTTTATTTTTATTTGAAAGAGACAGAGACAGCGACAGAGAGCACAAGCAGGAAGGAGAGGAAGAAGCAGGCTCCCCGCTGAGCAGACTCAAGGCTCCATCCCAGTACCCTGGAATTGTGACCTGAGCCAGAGGCTCAACCAACAAAGACACCCAGGCGCCCCCTGACCTTGTTGATTCCAAGTAGAATGCTAATCTTGGCAGTTTACAGTGACAAGGAAAGTGTTAAAATTGCTAGTATGGTAACAGGAAAAGAAAAAAAAATGTAATGAGAGAGTGGCAGGTATCATTCATTGTACATTGGGTTGCAAATACATTTGTACTCCACATAAATATTGTATATTTGCAAGTATAAAAATCTTAGCATAAATCATGAGCATATTATATCATGAATACGATAACATGCATTTTGTGTATGAGGGCTAATTTTAAACAGAAATCATAGTTCTGAGATGTAAACTGTGCCATGTGAGTATATCTTGAACAGAAACATATCACACACAACAGAGATATAAGATAATTACACTCTTTCAGGCTTATGTGGCAGCATCATTATGAACATATTTTATAAAATGTACCCATGAGTGAGTTCATTACCTTTAATGGAAATGGAGAATTGCCATAATCATAATTCATAATCCTATTGCTGAAATGGAAATAAGCCAAATGCTAGCTATTGGAAGAGAAGACTAAAAGAAAAAAAAAGTATTTGCATCAAACAATGCAATATCATATACATAGGTTTTCCAACATGGGTAGTGCATTTCTCATTAAATTTTGCTAAGCATAATAGACAAAGTTTAAAAGATAATTTTATATCAGCATTTCTCCAAAATGGACCTTCCAAAAAGACAGGACATAATAAAGTCCACATGGACCTCTAAATCACCTGGAGGAAAAGTCATCTCTGCCAACATGCTTCACCTTCTGGAGAAACTGCCTTCAAGTTAAAAACTGCTATGAAATTTAGCAGCATTTCTTAAAATTATAAATGTTCATAACCTTTGAATATAGTCTTTTGGCTTCTAGGAAATTATTTTACTGAATCCCATTAGAGCACAAAGATGAGTGTACAAGGATATTCACTACAGTATTGTTCATGTTTTTTTGCAATAGCTAAAAGGTTGATAGCATCCCAAACATTCATCAATAAGATATTTAAATTATGGTATATGCACACAATAAAATGCAATATATGTATATTTTAATGACACAGATTCATCAGTACCATCATGGAGAAAGATGTGCATGCTATATTAAATGAAAAAATACACTGTAAAATGCTATCTTTAGTTTAATCACATATTCATTGTTGGTATCTGCATATAAGGAAGACAAATTAGAGAAATAAACTGTTTCCTATTGACAGTGGAGGCTATGGAAGACTCACTTTTCAGTTTAGGTATTTCTGTAGCACTTGAATCTGGTACAACGTACATATATTAATTTTATAATCAGAAAAAATAATTCAAAAATTAATTAAGAGACTGAGATTTTGGGGCACCTGGGTGACTCAGTCGGCTGGGCATCTGCCTTCAGCCCAGGTCATGATCTCAGGATCCTGGTATCGAACACTGTTTCAGGCTCCCTGCTCAGCAGGGAGCTCACTTCTCCCTCTCCCTCTGCCCCTCCACCCCACTTGTACTCTCTCTATATATCTCAATCTCTCCCTCAAATAAATAAAATCTTTTTTTAAAAAAGGAGAGACTGAGACTTTGTACATGCACAAACATACACACAAACTAGCCTGAGCATTTTGACTTAATCAGATTAATCAAAAATACACATAGAAACATGCAGCACCTGGGTGGCTCAGTCAGTTAAGCATCTGATTCTTGATCTCAGGCCTTGATCACAGGGTTGTGAGTTCAACCCCACGTTTAAAAAAAAACACAACGTGTGTGTGTGTGTGTGTGTGTGTGTGTGTGTATCCAGAAACAGACCAAGGTATACAAGCTTGATATATTTTTTCTCTTTAAGGTGGTGTTATGGACTAGGGCACCTAGGCTGGCTCAGTCGGTGGAGCATGCAATTCAGTCTTGAGGTTGTGACAAGCCTGTTGGGTGTAGAGATTACTTAAAATCTTTAAAAACATAATAAGATGGTGTGATGGGCTGAAATGTATTGTGTCAAAATTCTTATTTTGAAAAAAAATTCTTATTTTGAAGACCTAATCCCCAATAACTCAGAATGTGACTGTTTTTGGAGATTGGGCAAAGGCCCAATTAGAGCTAATTAGGTTAAAACAAGGTCATTAGGGTGGGTCATAATCCAATGACTGGTATCTTTGTAAGAGAAGATTATGACACAAACACACAAAGCAAAGACCACATATGGATGCAGCAAGAAAGTGGCCATCTACAAGCCAAGGAGAAATGCCTCCGAAGTAACCCACCCTGGTGACAACTTAATTTTGGACATCCAGACTCCAGAATTATAAGAAAATAAATGTCTGTTGTTTAAAATGCCATTCAGTCTGTGATGTTTTGTTATGGCAGCCCAATCTGACTAATACAGATGGTAAACTAACAAGGGAAATTGTAATAACTAGTACAAATCTACATTTTAAAACCTACTTTATAGCAACATGAATGACCCTTGGAAACATGCTAAGAAGCCAATCACAAAGACTATATGCTATGATTCCATTTATATGAAATGTCCAGAATAGGCAAATCTATACAGATACTAATATCTGCCTAAACCTCAGGGCCTTGGAGAGAAATTAGGAACGATCACTAATGACCAGAGGGTTCTTCTGGGTATGCGTCCTTGAAACAGTCCTTTGTGTCCTAGATGTGTCTGAAAATTGATTGTGGTGCTGGCTGTAGATCTCTGTGAACACACTGAAACTATTAAAGTGCACTCTTCAAGTGGGTAAATGTATTGTTAACCATATCTCATGAAAGTTGTTTTTAAAAACCCATTCTATAGATATAGAGAAAAATCATAAAATTAAAAAGAGAAGCATAGAGATGAAATCAAAAGAACTACCGTAGAATACTTTGCTTGATTCTATACAAATAAATTTAAGAGCCAGGTGAAAAGGATTATTTCCTAGGAAAATTTGAATCACCAAAACTAACCCAAGAAGAGATGAAAAATAAACTAATTACTGTGAAAGAAATTGGAAATGTTGTCAAAGAATACCCTAAAGAATCAAGGAGACCCAGATATTTTACCAAATCTTCAAGTACTTAATAACTGAAATGATTTCACCTGTTTCATGGCAGGGACGAATCCAAATTACCTTCTTCAAATTTCAAGGAAAGCTTGAGCTTAGTCTAACATATGAGTATCAATGCAAATAGATTATTCCAGATATAAACAAATAGAATTAGGGAGCCTATTAAAAGAGTTACAATATCAATCACCAAGTGGTCTACTTATGAACGAAAAAAATTTTTAATGTCAGGAAATCCATTAATACAATTCACTATATTAATAGATCAAGGAAGAAGAATAATATGATCATTTTCATAGATGCCAAAAAAGTATTTGACAAAATTCAACAATGACTGCGTATTTCAAATGCTCTTAATAAATTCAGGATAGATAGAGACTTACTTAACATGGTATTTAAAACCGTTTGGTACTGATGCATAAACAGAAAGACAGTCATAGCAACAGAAGAGAATACAGTCCAGAAATAGAGACAAACATATATGGAACTTGAGGAATAAAAGTCACATTTCAAATCAGTGAAGGAAATTGTTATATTCAACAAATGGCATAGTGACAACTGGCTAGGCATACACTAGATCCCTACCACATTCCTTATACCAAAATAAATTACAGATGGGATTAGTTCTTAAGAAACTAAAATATATTAGGAAAAATTATGACTTTAGAATAAGAAAAGTCCATTTAAACAAGGCACAAAATACAAAAGCCATAAGGAAAGTTTTTATATAGTTGACAACAATAAAAATTAAAATTTTCTGCAGGAAAAAAAAATACTCTCTACTTGACAATGATTCTAGATGAATCAAAGATTTAAACATTTTAAAAATAATACAAAATAGTTTCTTAAAAATAATTCCAAAGTGGGGAAGAACTTTCCCAACAGTACATAAAATCTAGAAGCCATAAAGAAAATACTGAAAAATTCACATGCCTAAAAATTTAAAATGTCTGCCTAGAAAGAAACACTATAACCAAACTTAAAAGACAGGCTTGACAAATATTAGCAATTCATATCACACACAGCACTATTTCCTTAATATATAAAGAAGCCCTACAATTAAAAAAAAAAAAGACAAGATACAAAAAAAAAGACAAGATACAAACTGACAGTTCACAAAAAAGGAAATTGTTTTTAGAATGTCAAAATTACTGAAGTTCACTCACATTAAAAAAGATGCATGCTTACCATCAGATACCATTTTCATCTATTAAATTGTGAAAGATCCAACAGTTTAATAACACTATATTTTATAAGGGTGTAAGAAAATAGGTACTCTTACATTTCTCTTTTTTTTAAGATTTATTTATTTGAGAGAGAGAAAGAGAGCATGAGCAGAGCTGGGGCAGAGAGAGAGAAAGGAAAAGCAGACTCTCCACTGAGCAGGGAGCACTATGAAGGGCTCCATCCCAGGACCTCAAGACCATGACCTGAGCTGAAGTCAGATGCTTTACCAACTGAGCCACCTAGGCACCCCACTCATATCTGATGGGAGTATAAATCGGTGTAACCAGCATAGAGATCAATTTAGCAAGACCTATCAAGATTTAAAATAATTGACTCAGCAATTATATTTCAGAGAATTTATATTACTGTTATACTCTCACATTTATGAAATGACATATGTATAGGGGTTATGTATTGTAGCACTGTTTGCAATAGCAAGGCTTAGAAATAATCAAATGCCCATCAAATAGGACAGAGTTTAAATAAATAAAAATCAGCACCTAGTTAGCTCAGTCAGTAGAGCCTGCAACTCTTGATCTCAGAGTCATGATGAGTTTATGTCCCACATCGGGCGTGGAGCTTACTTAAAAATAACAAATAAGTAAGTAAGTAATTTATTTTATTTATAAAAATAAATTTTAAATAAATAAATAAATAAATAGGGGCATCTGGGTGGTTCAGTCAGTTAAGCATTTGACTCTTGATTTCAGCTCAGGTCATGATCTAGGGCATGGGATAGAGCCTTATGTTGGAGGGTGGTCCCTGCTCAGCAGGGAGTCTGCTGGAGATTCTTTCTCTCCCTTTCCCTCTGCCCCTTCCCCTGCACTCGCTCGCGCTCTCTCTCTAGAATAAATAAATCTTTAAAAACTAAAAATAAATAAAGATCTATATGACTATACAAGTGATCTCTAGAGGACACATGAAAAATGGTAAAAGTGGTTATTTCTGAGGAAGGAAATTGATGGACTTGGGCTCAGTGATTACAGAGATTTACTTCCTTTAGCATACATTTTTCAAAACACTCCTTGAGGTTTTTACTATGTCCGTAATTTCCCAATTTTTGAAACTATTTTTATGTATTTAATAACCAATTAGAAATTGGCATGTGCCAAGGCACCTGGGTAGCTTAATCAGTTAAGCATCTGATTCTTGATTTTGGCTCAGGTCATGATCTCAAGGTTGTAAGATTGAGCCCCGTGGTTGGGCTCCACAATCATGAGGAGTCTGCTTCTCTCTCTCTCTCTCTCTCTCTCCGTCTGCCTGTCCCCCCACCGGGCTCTTTCTTTCTCCCAAAAGAAAAGGAAAGGGGGTGCCCAGGTGGCTCAATCAGTTAAGTGTCTGTCTTCATGAGCTCCCTGCTTATCCCACTCCCTCTGCCTCTGCCTCCCCTGTGCTTGTGTTCTCTCTCTCTCAAATAAATAAGTAAAATTTATTTTAAAAAAAGAAAAGAAAAAGAAAAAAGAAATTGGCATGTGCCAAACATTATTAGCTTTCTAAATATTATTTTCAGGTGTATTTCATAACAACCCTATGAGGTAGGTACTATTATTATCTCCACTTCACAGACGATAAAACCCAGGAACATTAACAATAAAACTCAGGGTCACATTATGACTTCCTTGAGCCCTAGATATTTTGGTTGTTGTGGGACACTTCCATCATAAACAAATATTGAAAATTATATTTTAAAACAGCTTTTATAGATAACAAACATAATACCAGGCTAAATTCTGGTAATATATGCTCATTAGTTTATATTCATTTTTATTTCTGATTTTTTTTAAGATTTATTTGAGAGAGAAAGAGCACACATGTGCATGTGCAAGCCAGGGGAGGGGCAGAAATAGAGAAAGATAATCTCCAGCAGATACCCTGCTGAGCATGGAGCCCCATGGGGGTTCTATCCCAGAACCCTGAGATCATAACCTGAGCTGAAATCAAGAGTCAGATGCTTAACCGAATGAGTCACTCAGGCACCCCTACTTCTGATTTTTAAAGAAATTAAAACATTTCACAGGCTTCTAAAAGTAAAACAGCTCCTAGGCAAGGTATCTCCTGTAGGCAGACAACAGAGAGGTTAAGTACTTACCCAAGGTCACACAGCAAATAAGTGGTAAATCTAGGATTTGAATCCAGGTAGTATGGTTTCAGAATCTGTGCTTTTAATCTGTATACTAGATTAAATAAAACAAATCACAGGGGGAAATTATGTAGTTTACATATATATGTATGTTGACATGGAATTACCTAAAGACAAATTAAGTGAAAAAATCATGGAGAAATTTAGTATATGTTTAGTATAAAAAAAAAAAAAGGTTTACACACACACACTACTTCTGGAATATTTTTTTTTTGAGAGAGAGAGAGAGCACAAGCAGGAGGAGGGACAAAGAGAGAGGAAGAAGCAGACTTTACACTGAGTGCAGAGCCGAATGCTGGACTCTATCCTAGGACCCTGAGCTCATGACCTGAGCCCAAGTCAGATGCTTAATAGACTGGGCCACCCAAGTGCCCCTGGAAGATTGCATTTCAAATTTCTGGAGAAAAGGACTGGGGAACTGGGAGCCTGAGGAACTTACTTTTTCACTGTATGTCCCTTTGCACTATTGAATTTTTTTTTTACCATGAGCATATATTTACCAATGAGGAAACTGAGGCTGAAACGAGGTTAAGTGACTTGCCCAAGGTTACACAGGTAGTAATGAAACTAAGACTATACAAGTATGAACTATTCAGCCAATCAATAATACATTGCTGTTTCCAAGTATAGACCCTTGAACATATCCCTGTTAAATTTCATCATTTTACTCCATAGGACCAGGTGGCCAGGCTCTTTTTATATCATCATTCTGGATCCATAGCATTCATCTTTATGATACCCTTAAAACTGGCAAGCATGCTTTCCATGTTTCCACCCACATTATTGATGAAAATGTTTAACACATAATAAGGCTTTAGCAGAGCTCTGCTGGTGAGACCAGGGATCCCTCCAGGATCTCATCAATCCATCTCTTTGGGTAATGAGCTAGCTACCAATCCAATTGCTTTTATCATCTATCAATTCCACTCACATCCCTCCATTTACCCTTGCCCAAAGGTAATCCAAAGAGCCAAATATTTTACTGTAAAGTGTCAATAGCATTCCCTTCTTCAATAAACTATTCTGAAACCTCTTTTACAGTGGGATTTAAAATTAATAAATGATTTATGTATTTATTATGTTCTGCAGGCTTCTGACGTTTACAACCTGGCCAATCCCCCAGAACTCGGTTTTAGGAAGACTGATTTCCACCCCCAAATTTCTCATAACACATTTGAACAGAACACTTTAAAAAGCAGAGATATACAACTGTTTCCCCACTGGAATCAACCCACTGCCACCCAAAATAACCCAGACAACTGAACACAACAGCTGGAAAAAGGACAGCCGTCTCTAGTCATGGGGGGAAGGGAACTAAATGCATGCTACCAAAGCAGCACTCTCTGTAACAACCCCTTGCTCTATTTCTAGCTATGACACACAAGCTGTAGTCAGTGTTGAGGGAGACCATAGTTTCTGCCTTCCCCTGTAATCACACACTATGGCACTGAATGTACATGGGTAACCTTAACTGAATACAACTGCTAAGTTTCTGAAAAGTTTACTATAAAGCAGAATTTAAGGAATTCATTTTTTCATTGACTTGCCTACCACATTGGAGCCACATTGCCCTGCAAAGAATTTTGGGCCCTGATTATTAAAAAAAAAATTACACTTAAACCAATGCAGCAGAATCTTCAATTATATATTTTAGAGGAAAACAATGTGATTAACATTAAAATAATAAGTAACATGTTTCACTCAAAATGTCACAGAATAGAATGACTAAAAGCAAAAACACAGTAAAATGTCAGAGATTCCAGTCATAGGATTACTTCGCTAATATTGCCTCACATGTTGTTCCACTATGAAAGCTCAGTTTTGCATCATTTCTAATATTTTCCACATTTTAAATTTGCCATCCCCTTTGTGTACCTCTTCATCAGATGAAGTCTTGCATTTGTTAAATGATTTGCTTTGGAAATGCCTGGGTGGCTCAGTCAGTTGGGCATCAGCCTTAGGCTTGGGTCACGGTCTCAGGGTCCTGGGATGGAGCCCCAGGTCATCGGCCCTCCTCCTCAGTGAGGAGTTTACCTCTTCCTCTGTTCCCTCCCCTCCCCAACTAAATAAAATCTTTAAAAAAATATTCGCTCTAATGGAAGATAACAATAAAGTAGGTCTATTTAAATATGCAGCTGACTGGCAGCTATTTAATGTCCCCAAAATAATTAATAAATTAAACTGTGACTCTACTATTCCCAACCTAACAGTTAAAATGGTGCTACTGCTCTCACTAAGCCATGTTATTCTATCAAAACAGTGGCTGTTGAGATGGGCAAAATGCTGATCAAAGTGACATATTAACTCTGTTGTCATTTATCATGCTGGGATAGAGTAATGACAGCTAACTTTTACTGAGCATTCACTATATAGTATATCCCAGATACTGTGAAAAGTGTTTTAAGTGGAAAGTGTTTTACATGTATTTTCACATTTAAGGCTGATAACAGCCCTATAAAATAAAGCACTGTTATCCCCATTTTATAGAAGGGGGCACAGAGGGGCTAAATAATTTGACAAAGATCACATAGCCAATAAGTGGTAGAGTCTCATATGAAGCCAGACTAATTTCAGAGCCTGAACTCAACCACTCCACTAGGAAAAGAATGGGGCATTTCTTTTTTTTATATTTTATTTTTAAGTAATCTCTACACCCAACATGGGACTCAAACTCACAACCTGAGACCAAAAGTCACATGCTCTACCAAATGAGCCAGCCAGACATCTTGGAATTGGGCACTTCTGTTGATGATGGATGGGGGGAGTAGATATAATAGCAGCAACTTTGTTTTAAAAAAAAATGACGTTGCAAAAAATAGACACACAAAAATGAGGTTGCTGTTTGTATTTACTCAATTAATTTCTTGATTTCACAGTTTCTCTAAATGAATCAATGACAAATGAGAGACACCTACCTACTTAAGTTGGACTCTGTCAGTATTCTATGTACCTATAATGGGCTTTAGATTACAACTGAGCTCTATCACCTCCACCCCAATATCATAGCTTTGATGGCTTTAGGATAAATGACCAATAGCGCATTTTTATAGAGAAGGGCTATGAAGAGAAATGGGAAAGACTGTTTTCTTGAAGCTTGACTGACCGGTATGGCAGGAATGGCCTGGATGTACATTTACCAGGAGCACATTAGTTCATTGTTCTTAAGACTCAACTTTCTTTTGCATATAATTTATTGAAAATCCTTACACAGCTAAGAATAACAGTCCTCACTCTACACTACATTCAATAGAACACAATCCTAACTAAATACGTCAATTAATATACCTAATACTGATATTTAGATTTTTGTCTTATAGTTAAGAAGTCATATTAGAAAATAGGGATTCTAAAACAATGGTCCTCTTTCTTCAGTGATGCACTTAAAGATATATATACTAACTAGGGCACTTGGGTGGCTCAGTTGGTTAAGGGGCCAACTCTTGATTTCAGCTCAGATCATGATCTCAGGGTCATGAGATTGAGCCCCACAATGGGCTCCACACTGGGTGTGGAGCCTCCTTAAGATTCTCTCTCTCCCTATGCCTGTGCCCCTTCCCTCATTTCCCTCTTAAAAAAAAAAAAAATATATATATATATATATATATATATATATATATATATATATGAACAACTGAGCTGCATCCTGACCTCTGAATTATACACAGGTCCTTCTTCCAACATCCTAGTTTCCAAAATAACCTCTCTTCTCTATAAAGTCTCTCAAAGTCCCTCTTGATTAACAATTGCCTGATTATCACAAAACCAGTCCTATATCTTTTCCCCTACAGTATAAGCAAATCACCAATTTTTCACTCTTACTCTAAAATAAATTTCCTGTCCATATCCCATATCAGTTACTGCTTTTATACTGTGTCTCTTGATTTAGGAGAGGTAACAATTATTATTATTTCTAGTATTAGTCATGGTTTCCAGAGAATAGCAAGGCTATAATTCATGCTTTACTGCAATTGGTAATCAGGCAAGTGAAAAACAGCAGAAGCCCATAATTTAAATCCTCTTTAAGTTCTTAATCTAAGCCTCTGACATTTGAATTAGGAACAGCAATATATGGTTAAAATTAAACCATGAAGCAAGCCTACACAAATTACTATAACATCTAACTCTATCACCCAGAACCTCATAAATTAAGACATGAGACTAAAACTCTGCTTTTAATTCTTAGTACTATACCTTAATACTGCAATATGTAACATGTTAAATAGATGATATTTTGTTTTTATTTACATTGCCTGTTATATAGAGTAAGGTCTTTTGATATTAACTAAAGCCAGTAATTTGCATCTGGCAAATTATTCCTCTGAAAACATATTTTTCCAATTAATGAAATTCCAGAAAGCATTTTTATGTCATTAAATATGCACTCCATTTATTTGAAGTAACAGAAATTATATCTTCTTTCCTCTGAACTGTGATTTAAGTCTAGATTCTTTCCCATCCTCTCCTTTTTCCCTTTGATGCTGGTTTTCTAAGAATCATGGATTAGCTAAATTGCATGAGATTGAAATAATGCTTATATTTTTTTTAATTTATTTTTTATTGGTGTTCAATTTACTAACATACAGAATATCCCCCAGTGCCCGTCACCCATTCACTCCCACCCCCCGCCCTCCTCCCCTTCCACCACCCCTAGTTCGTTTCCCAGAGTTAGCAGTCTTTACGTTCTGTTTATAAAAAGAAAAATTACCATACAACTCCAGATATGCAAGAGTAGGTGGTCTTTGATTCTATATCCCCAAATTATGTATGAATGGCTGCCCCATTGGGGTGGCAGTCACCATTTCCCTTTTGTTCTATCACAGGACACTCCTCCCTTTTACTAGCCCCTTTTTGTCATGGGCTATAATTGCTACTACTACTACCTCTTCTACCAGCCCTGGTCCCACCTTGCCTAAGTGCTGACAGGCAAATGGATACAGGAAAAAAAAAAGGATGCTATTCACATCCCTTGAATACTTTTTGGTGCCAGGCACTAGGCCAAGCATTTTTACATGTCATGCCACTTAATTCTGTATCAGCCCTGCAAAACTGAAGCTATTATCCTCATCGGGCAGCTGATGCAACTGAGGCCAAATGGAACCTTCAAAAAATGTGCCTGACACACAGCTAACAAAAGTCATAAAAGAAACAAGGGCAATCAAAAACCTAAAAAGAAGGGACGCCTGGGTGGCTCAGTCAGTTGGGTATCCAACTCTTGATTTCACTTCAGGTCAAGATCTCAGGGTTGTGAGATAGAGCTCGTGTCAGGCTCCAGGCTCAGTGGGGAATAAGCCCCAGGTTGGGTGTGGAGCCTACTTAAAATACATATATATATATATATATATATATATATATGTGTGTGTGTGTGTGTGTGTGTGTGTGTGTGTGTGTGTATTTCTGAGCAGCCAGAGGGAAAAATAGATTATCATCAAGATAAACTGACAGCAGGCATCTAAACAGCAGCAATAAAAACCAGAAGAAGGGTGCCTGACTGGCTTAGTCAGTGGTGTGGACCATTCTTGATCTCCAGGTTGTGAGTTCAAGGCCCACACTGGGCCTAGAGCTTACTTAAAAAAAATTATAAGGATACCTGGGTGCTGCAGTTGGTTAAACATCTAACTTTGGCTGAGGTTGTGATTTCAGGGTCCTGGGATGGAGCCCTGCATCAGGCTCCCTGCTCAGCAGGGAGTCTTTTGTCCCTCTGCCCTTCCCTCCACGCATGCACAGGTGTGAGGACATGCATTCTCTCTCTCTCTCATAAATAAATAAGATCCTTAAAAAATACATACATACACACATGCATACATAAAATGAAAAAAATTTTAGGGGTGCCTAGGTGGCTCAGTCAGTAGAGCGAGCTACTCTTGATCTCAAGGTCATGAGCTCAAACCCCATATTGTGAGTAGAGCCTACTTAAAAAAATTTTTTTTAAGATATATAGGTCAGAGGTGCCTCGGTGGCTCAGTTAGTTAAGTGTCCGACTCTTGATTTCAGCTCAGGTCTTGATCTCAGGGTCCTGTGTTCAAGTCCCATGTTGGACTCCATACTGGGTGTGGAGCCTACTTAAAAAACAAAATAAGATATATAGGTCATATAACTTTCAATCTTTTTTCTCATTTCCAATAACTGCCTATATAGTGTACATACCACAAATCTTTATACAAATCCAGCAAATATTCTGAACTATTACACTGCACAGTATTGTCCGTACTAAGAAAAAAATAGGGACTCCTGGGTGGCTCAGTGGTTGAGTGTCTGCCTTTGGCTCAAGGTGTGATCCGGAGTTCCAGGATCGAGTCCCACAGCAGGCTTCCTGCATGGAGCCTGCTCCTCCCTCTGCCTGTCTCTGTCTCTCTCTGTGTGTGTCTCTCATGAATAAATAAATAAAATCCTTTAAAAAATTAATCTGTTAAATATATACATTTGAAATATAGCACAATTTTCACCTTCATTTAACATTTATTTATTTTATTTTTTATTTATTTATTTATTTATTTATTTTTAATTATTATTATTTTTTTATTGGAGTTCAATTTGCCAACATATAGTATAACACCCAGTGCTCATCCTGCCAAGTGCCCCTCTCAGTGCCCATCACCCAGTCACCCGAACCTCCCGCCCACCTCCCCTACCACTACCCCTTGTTCATTTCCCAGAGTTAGGAGTTTCTCATGTTTTGTCCCCCTCACTGATATTTTCACTCATTTTCTCTCCTTTCCCTTTATTCCCTTTCACTATTTTTTATATTCCCCAAATGAATGAGACCATATAATGTTTGTCCTTTTCTGATTGACTTATTTCACTCAGCATAATACCCTTCAGGTCCATGCACATTGAAGCAAAAGGTGGGTATTTGTCATTTCTAATGGCTGAGTAATATTCCATTAACATTTATTTTTTAATATATCCCTAAGAATAAAATTGGCCAAGTTTCTCTCTGAGAGTCCTTGCTCCTCTTCACACATCTCTTTTCAACCATCTTTCCCTTTCCCCAAATTTTGTTCTAATTCTTCACCCCTCTATTACCTCCACCCCACTTCTTTCTACAGAATTCTCACACTAGGGGTCCTCAGCTCAGGAACCCGTCATTTCTACCTCTCACCCCTTCTCAGCCTAACTTCATCCTATTGAGACAGAACTGCAGACCAGGGAAGCTGCCACTAGCTGCTTGGACTTGGGATTTCCAATCCTGCTTGTCAAGAACTGGCATGGACTGTACTAGAACTGTGGTAAGAAGTGCTGAGTTAGCAAGATAGCAAGATTTTGATAACATACTTTTGCATGAGGCATAAGTTAAAGCTCAGGAACTACCTCCAAAGTGAGGAGGAAAACGTTGGTAGATTTGGCTAAAGTTCTCACTAAACATTGATAGGACAGGTCCCCATTTTTTCTATCCAAAACACATCCACAGTCACTGTTAGGAAACATGTAACCCACAAATAAAGAAACAATCGGTTGGCTCAATGCTGTCCACTAGCAAATGGAAGTCAGGATAAGTTGAAGTGGATTCCAGATACATACTAGATAAACTATCAGCTTTGCACACCAAATCAGAGAGGCCTGATCTGAATCCCAACTAAGTATTTCACTCTCAATTGTTCTACAGCTGGTAGAACAGACACTGCCATAGTTTCATGAGTGCCTTGGGCCAGTGGTATCCAGAACTAAGCTTCCTCCCTTTGTGATCACAAAGAGAACTTCAAGGAAGTACAATCTGCGTAGTCACAGGGAGCTCCCACTCACAAGAGCCAGTGCTTGATTTAATGCTCTGCTATTGTCATCTTGAAATTCTTAATAATTTTATCTTTGAATTTATGTGTTTTAAGTCCAATGGGACAATGGATCATTCACATGAGCCAAGAAAATAATATGGAAGAACAAAGCTTTATATTTTAGTACTTTTAACAGCAATTTTTCTTGCTTTTGGAAAAAAAAAAAAGCATCTTCATTTTACACTAGGCTGGGCCAATTAGGTAGCCAGTCCTGCATGACCACCACATTTTTCTACAAGACACATCAACAACTGCCACGAATCTGCCAACCAGATACCCTAGCTCTGCTTCAGAGAACCTGGAACTTTATGATAATTTTTGCTTTTCTCCCCTTAATTTCGCAAAATACATTTATTAGAAGGAAATTAGAAAATGTTTCATCAAAAAGAAAAATATACAAAAATCATTGCAAATTCCAAGATTCAAAGATAAACACTTTAATATGTTGGCATCCCATCCCAGTGTCATTTGGAAAGTAAGTTGGCCCATGTTCCAGTAACTTTCCAGAGCCTTCTCCAGGTCCCAGCTACATGAATCTTAATGTCCTGGGAAACTAGGGAATGATTTTTGCTTTCTTCCAATTCACCATTTTATCTCGGTAGTATCATGTTGGACATGCTACTTCTCTACGGGAGCTTACCATTTCCCCAGCTTGCATTTAGGGATGCAGGCTCTACTACTCTACTGCTCTACTGCTCTCAGAATCTCTCAGACTTATTTGGGACCACTCCCCACTCTCTTTCCTAGGCTACCCCCCATAAGAACCAGAAAGGGTTATATTTTACTTCTTCCTATCTGTACAAGATAAAATGTCCCTTCCTTCTCAAAGTGCCATTCACTCTCTCCATTCCCTGAGGACTTAATGATGGAAAGGTATCAGATTATCAAAAAGGAAACACACTGAGGTATTTCAAAAATTATCCATGTCACATACATTTTAAGGCCTTATTACCTTATTACTACTTATTACCAAATTACCTTACAAAACACAGTACCAATTTAAACTGCCAGTAGCAATATATAAGGTGCTCTTTCTCATAGTCCTTGAACAGAGGTCACTAAACTTGACCAAAATGTGCAAAATCTAGTTTATTATAATCTTTAAAGCTTACATTTCTTCAAGTATTAGTGAAGTTGACAAATTTTGTTATGTCTATTTGTACTTTTGTGAATTTCCTGCTCAAAATCTTTGCTTATTATTCTATTCATCTTTTTATATCTATCTTATTGATTTATGAAAACTCCTTATATTACTAACTAGACCCTAAGACCTGGTCTTTACTGCCCACCTGCTTGTAGTCACTAATCTTTGCCTTACATTTTCCTCTAAGCTCTTCCTTCCAACTTTCCTCTTGACTCAGGCAAATGAAACTCAAAACCTCTCCCCAGCTGATGGCAACTGCCCTCATAACATCTCACTAGCCCAGACCACCCAGACCTTTTGAGCTAAATCTGACACACATCTGTGCTGATGGACTATGAAGTGACGTCTAGAATGACCTACAGTTACCTTTACCTCATTATAATACTAAAATCTCTGCCCAAGGAGGAGCCTCAGCCTCATTTACATAACATACAATGTATATATAGGCATGTTGCCTTAGGGTGCATGTGTGACTTTCTGCCAGCCTCTACACAGGATGACAAGGCTTCCCTATCTAAATATCCATCCTAACACTAAAAAAAAGGAATCCATTCACCCTCTCTCGAGAACTCATGGCTTTGGAAGCCATTCCCCATGATCTCATTGCTGCAAATAAGGTTTCTTCTGTGGGACAACTCAACCTGGTGCAGTTGGACTCACCAAGGAGCAAACTCATGCTGATTCACTTAGACTTACATGTAAAAATATTAACAAGTTTGCCATTTGTCTTTCAATTTTATTTATGGTACTTTTTTCCTTTTCAGAATTTTATAAAATTTTATGAAGTCAAATCTACCATGTTTTTCCTTTTATATTTTGTCTTCATGTTTAGAAGACATTTATTATATGAATATATATCTATATTTCATTCTGTACTTTTGTGTTTTACTGTTCTCATTTAATATATAATATGTTTTGGTAAAAAAATAAAAAATATATGTTTTGGTGCAAAGTGTAAGATAAGGCTCTTCATTTCACCAAATGATTAACAAGTTGTCATAATGTCCTGGTGCTCTTTGTAAAGAAGGAAAGTATAGGGGCACTTGGATAGTTCAGTTGGTTAAGCATCTGCCTTCAGCTCAGCTCATGATACCAGGGTCCTGAGACTGAGTCCCACATCAAGCTCCCTGCTTTGTGGGGAGCCTGATTCTCCCTTTCCTGCTCTGCCTCTCTCTGTGAGATAAATAAAATCTTGAAGAAGAAGACAAAGACAAAGATGAAGACGACGAAGAAGAAAAATATAGTGCTCTTGATTTTCCAGGGCACTGCATCTTCAATGTATTAACTATAAGTGACCACCATGAACTTATTTTTTGACATGACACACACTCTGAAGCATCTAAGTCTAATCAGAATTCAATCTCCCAAGACACATGCTCATTTGGACTTGAGTGAATGTGGTAAAAGAAAGTAACCTTCCAGATGTATCTTAGAGAGGTAGAATATCTAATAATACCCTCTGACCATTTTCCAAAGACCAATCACTGGGATTTCTCACAATGTCCTGACCAGAGTCTCACTAGTCTTGAAGAACTCTCTGTATTTCTGCTGTCACGATGTATCATTCCTGAGCCAACCCAGAAATGTTTATCTTAGAAGGCTCAGAGGTACATAGAGGTCCTACAAGTTCTTTAGGGCTAACATATCTTCAGGATGCTAGACAAAGTATCATTATCTTGGGAGTGGAAAACCCCCTAAACTCTTAAGGACATCAAACAATTACTGGAGTTCCCCCAGTTTTCCATCACCCCCCTAGTAACCTTACTAACAGAACTTGAGAAGGAAAGCTTCTACCTAAATCCTAGCTGCAGTCACAACATGCCAGCAACTGAAATCCTTGTTTTCCTCTGCCTTTACCCTTGCCTCCCACACCCCAACATGCTCCTAATTTATTAAAACCAACCTTCAATGCAGGATGCCTGACTGGCTCAGCCAGAAGACCATGCGACCTTTTGATCTCAAGGTTATGAGTTTGAGCTCCACTTCGGGTATAGAGATCACTTAAAAAATTTAAAGAGGGGCACCTGGGTGCTCAGTGGTTGAGCATCTGCCTTTGGCTCAGGTAATGATCCTGGGGTCCTGGGATCAAGTCCCACGTCAGGCTCCCTACATGGAGCCTGCTTCTCCCTCTGCCTATGTCTCTGCCTCTCTCTGTGTCTCTCATGAATGAATAAATAAATAAAATCTTTAAAAAAATTTTAAATAAATTTTAAAAATAAAAATTGAAGGGTGCCTGGGTGGCTCAGTAGGTTAAGTGTCTGACTCTTGATCTTGGCTCAGGTCGTGATATCATGCCCCAGCATCACTCTCCATACTCAGGAGGGAGTCTGCTTGGGATTCTGTCTCTCCCTCTCCCTCTGCACTCTCACTCAACCTCTCTCTTCTTCTCACCTTCTCTCTCTCTCAAATAAATATTTTTTTAAAATTTAAAAATAACAAAACCAACCTCTAATCCCATGGATAGATGCCTTAATCAGGTTTCCTCCAAACTCTATTATCTTACTCTTGTACCTACATCTTAAGGAATCTGCCTTTGACTGAAGTTAAGAACATAGTATGGAAACAGGAATTGTGTGTTTTAGCTGTAGACATACTACTTCAAAGTCCTCAAGTCCTTGTGATCCTAAGGTTAGAACACCATCGGGTAACTGGGCAAATCAGAAAACTGTTTTGACAAATAAGGAGGGCAATACTTGTAGATATATTTGTTTCACATCCATTAACCAAATGCCCTATCACATAAGCTAGAATACCAAGGAATCTCAGAGATCACTCCATCCTCAAAGATCCCCTGGCCTAAAAAATTATACATCCACCTAGCATCATGTAGAATTACAATACAATAGGGAAAGCAGAAGAACATTAAATAGACCAATGCTTAGCTGAGGTGCAGAACTACCCAGGGCATCATTTGTTGAGATGGAAACCAAACAGGAGGATGGGAGGATAGATATTCTTTCTTAAGGACTTTCCATAGGTCTGAGAGAAGCCCACACATAATTGATGCACTTCTGCTACAAGTAACTCCCAGTCATCTGGAAAAACATTCTCCCTAAATACTCTCCCATGTACCCAGACTTATGAAACATATACTGAGATCAAGAATACAATAATTCAACAAATGCTTACTGTGTATTGTTTATGTCCCATATACCAGGAGGGAGGATGCCCTCCCTCCTGGATGCCATGATGAACCAAACAATCATGGTTCCAGTCCTCACAGTTTAGTGTATAGTGAAGGTAAAGAGAGATTAAACACTTAATTACAATAGCGTTGAGCACACTACTATGATTCAAAAAGTATAGGATTGACCCAGAAGACCCAAAGGGTTCCTATTTGGGGTTCTGCTCCCAATTTTAATGTGTGTTTTGGGGGTGGGGAGCAGTTCTTCCGCACCACCAACAAGCAATGCTCTGGATATCAGCTGAGTGTCCTACAAATCAACTTCATTCTGATACTATCCACCTGAAGACAACATTAGGTGTCAAAAAGTTAAGAGTTCAGTCCCAGAAGACTGCAAACACACACACTCACTCCTCAGACAGCAGAAGTGAACCCAGGTTGTCATCTGTGCTTCTGACCCACAGGATACAAATCAGAGGTTTCAACAACCCCCCAACAACTCAGGATACCAATTACCAGTCCAGGTTCTTACCTGTACATCTGACGGCTATAAATCAGAAGTTCCCCCGACCCCCTCCTTGGATCCCTTTAATTTGCTAGAGCACCTCTCAGAACTCGGGGAAACCTGTGTTTGAGTGTCTCCCTACCGATGGGATGGAAGCCTCCAGATGTGGGGTGATGATCAGGTGGAAGACAGTGGCACAGGCGGTGAAAGGATTCACCCAAAACAGAAGAAAGGAGATAGAAGTTTATTGAAAACACCAGAAGGGAGCTACTGGTAGGGCTGCAAAGGAAAAACTGCAACAAGGCAGTACATGGGGGCTGTATTTAAAGCAGGAAGGTGAGAAAGTATGGCGATGTATGGCATTTTCCCTTTTTTGGCAACATGCCTGGTTCTAAGCAGCCTATTGGTCAGTGAGGGACTACAGATATTTTGAGGTGGGTCACCTGATGGACCTGTGTGGATTTAGCCAGGGGGTTGCTGTGGACCCTTTCTACATTCCAGTGCTAAAGCCTGTTGCCTAAAAGTGGGCTCTACAAAACCCATTTACTTCTAGATTATTGGTTTAGTATGAAAGGATTTAATTCAGAAACAGCCACATGGAAGAGATGCACAGGGCAAGGTATGGGGAAAGGGCAGAGAGCCTTCCATGCCCTCCCGGTGTGCCACTCTCCCCAATTCTCCACAAGCTCAACAACTCAGAAGCTCTCCAAACCCTGTCTTTTTGGGTTTTGATAGAGGCTTCATTACATAGGCATGATTGATTAAATTATTGGCCATTGGTGATGGATCCAACCTCCAGCTCCTCTCCTATCTCTGGAAATTAGGGGATGGGGCTGAAAGTTCCAATCTCCTATTCCAGGTTGACTTCCCCTGGCAACCAGCCCCCATCCTTAGGTATATTCCAAAACTCACCTCCTTAACATAGACCTAGTTGTAGTGGAAAGGGGATTGTTATAAATAAAAAAAAAAAACCATTTCACCTTTATGGCTCTGAAAAGATTTCAAGAACTGAGGAGAGGAGACCAAATATAACAAAAGATGCTCCCACTACCCTTATGTTCAGGAAATTCTAAGGGTTTTGGCAGCTATAAACCAGGAACACTGAACAAAACCAAAATATTTTATTTTTTATTTTATTTAAATTCAATTAATTAACATGTAATTTATTATTGGTTTCAGAGGTAGAGGCCAGTGATTCATCAGTCTTATATAATACCCAGTGCTCATTACATCACATGCTCTCCAAAAAACCAAGTATTTATGAGAATTATATTTTGGTCATCTGTATGACCAAATATGTGTTTCTTTTTCTTTTTTTTTCCTTTTTTTCTTATGATTTTATTTTTAATATCTACATCCAAATGGGGTTTAAACTTCCAACCCCAAGATCAAGAGTCATATGCTCCACCGAATGAGCAAGCCACACACCCCTATATTTCTTATAAATCACAATATTATAGTTCTCCTACTTATTCTTAATTTCCAAATGTTCCAGAAAATTGTCTCCATTGATAATATCATGTAGCTCTCCCTAAAGCTATGATTAATCTTGCTGTTTGCAGAATCATCTTCCTAAAACACAAATCTGGTCATAATACAAATTTATTTCAAATTCTTTGGTGCCTACCAAATATATCAAGCTCCTTGGTTAGCTTGACAACTAAAGACCTTCACAATTTGGCCACAATCCATCTTGTTTTTAGGATCATTTAGCACCAGATCTTTTTCAATCCACCACTGTAGCTCACATTAAACTACTCTCAAAAGATACTGTCAGGGAGTAAGACCTTCTTTTGCCCTATGATTCTTCTAGCTGGACTTAGAATTACAGTGACAGGAGATGGAGTAACAGGAGAAAATCAAATTTAATAGGGCTACATACGGGGGAATCCACAAACACATGGAAATTCCAAAAACAATTAGGTAACATGAAGCTCACATGAGCTAAGGAGAGGGCTAAGGCCCTAAGGACTGCAAGAAGGTGAAAGGAAATATGTGAAAAAACAAAGTTTGCTCTATTATGCAGATAAGTTCCTTAAGAAGAGGGCAGTCTCAGTTAATAGCTCACTTCCTGGTATAGGCTGTTCTTTCCCATGTAAATTTAGGCATTCGAGGGGGAAGCAGAGTGCTTTACCTGCATCAGCAGAGTTTTGATTACTTTTTAACTCAAAATAATCCTTATGCCAAAGTGGCACATTCTGGGGTGTCTTCCTGCACCCCTTCAATACCATGTACTTTTAGGTTCCATGCCAATCTTATCTTGCTGGCGGTGGGAATCTGTTTTTGTTGTTATTGTTTTAATTTTCTCATTCAAATCCATCCTCAACACAGTGAACATAATGACTGTACATGCACAACTGACCATGTAACTTCCCAGTGGTTCCCTTGCACATGGGGGATAAAATTCAAATTTCTCAACATGTCATACAAGGTCATCCATGATCCAGCCTCCTCTGACTTTTGTAATTCCTCTCCATTCTCCACCTTGTATCCCATGCTCTGGCAATTCAAAGTGCTTACAGTTCTCTATTTGTACTTCTCTCTCTGACTTGCTGGTGCTCTTCCCTCTAAGAATGCCTCAGCTGCCCCTACCCCCTTCATCGGCCAAATCCTGATATGTTCCTTAACGCTCAACTCAGATATCATTCCCTCCAGGAAATCTTCCCTGGTACTTTCTCAAGCATCTCTCATACATCCTCCTATAATACAGAATGTAAAGTTCTATCACAGTTGTAGTTCACTGAATTATAATTATATTTTTGTGTGCCAGTGAAGCCATTCAATTGCAGTTTTCTCTAAAGGGAGACACTCTGTCTTACTCCTTGTGTATCCCCAGAGTCTAATAATAAATGGCACACAATAGGCCTACAATAAATGCTTGCTGATTAAATTAACAAATTAAAAGGACTGTGTCCTATCAGTTGCTTACTAAACCAATTCCCCTACCCCAACACTCCTTGCCCCAAAACTGAAGAATGCCTTGGGGGAGGTGAAAAATCGGCTACTAACTCAGTCACAAACATATTTTGAGAAATCAGTCAAATTTAGTTAAGATTCTTTAGCACTGAACATATATAGCTTCTCTACCCAAATATTTGGCCAAAAGCACATCTTCATTGAGTGAACTGACTCGTCTAATAAAGAATCACTTATATTATACATAATGTCTTATTGTGATTATCTCTTCACATATATTTTTCCCCCACAAGACTGAGCTGCACCTAGTACAACCCTTGACAAATAGTAAGCACTCAATAAATGCTTGTTGAATAAATATATAAGACATATACTCATGCTATTTCCTCTGCCAGAAATGCCTCTTCGCCCCCTCCTTTTCCACCTAAAAAAATTATATCTATCCTTCAGGGTTGAGGTTAAATGTCAACCTTTCTGACTTAGCAAAAAACAGAAATGATCACGTCTTCCTCTAAGCTACTGTAGTTCTGTATATAAACAGCTTTTTTCTTTTAAAGTTTCTTTATTTGTTTTAGTAATCTCAAATCCCAGTGAGGGGCTCAAACCCACAACCTCAAGATTAGGACCCCACGTGTTCCTCTGACTGAGCCAGCCAGGCTCCCCTACACCTATAGTTCTTGTAGCATCTACTACATGGTACTGTAGTTAGTTAAATTTAAGAATATAATAGTAATAACAGTAAGAATAGAAAGGAGGAGATATGTGATATAACAGCTGGTAAAGACCAAATCAAGAAAAACTTCTGAACAACAGTAGTAAGGGGGGGTGGAGTAGAAGAAGGGAATAAAGAAGTATGGAGAAAATCAAGGATGATTAAGGTTTTGAACCTGAATGGCTAAAACAATTGAGTCATTTGAACCCAAGTAACAGAAATAAAGAAATGAGTACTAGGGATAGGTTTGGGCAGGTGTGGGCAATCAGGACTTCCCATTCAATTTTGGACATGCTGAGTTTAAGGTTCTGGGAAATACCCAGCCAACATTGAAAACCCAAATCTTAATTGAAAGTGCAAGAGAAAAAAAGAGATATAAATAAATAAATAAATAAATAAATAAATAAAGAAAGAAAGAAAGAAAGAAAGAAAGAAAGAAAGTGCAAGAGAGAGGGGGAACCCCAGGTGGCTCAGCGGTTTAGTGGCGCCTTCAGCCCAGGGCGTGATCCTGGAGACTGGGGATTGAATCCCATCCCACGTCTGGCTCCCTTCATGGAGCCTGCTTCTCCCTCTGCCTGTGTCTCTGCCTCTCTCTCTCTGTGTGTCTCTCCCATGAATAAATAAATAAAATCTTTAAAAAAAATAAAGTGCAAGAGAGGCAGGGCACCGGGGTGGCTCAGTCAGTTAAGCTTCCACACTTTTTTTAAGATTTATTTATTCATTTCAGAGAGAGAGTTAGGGGAAAGGGGCAGAAGGGAAGCAGACACCCCACTGAGCCTGGAGCCTCACTTTGGGCTCAGAGCAGAGCTTGATTTCCTAACCTGGAAATCCTGATCCGAGCCAAAACCAGGAGTTACACACTTAACTGACTGACCCATGCAGGCACCCCAGGCATCTGACTCTTGCTTTCCACTCAGGTCAAGATCTCAACTTTTTGAGATCCAGCCCTGACTGTTGGACTCCGCGCTCAGCAGGAAGTCTGCTTCTCTCCCTCTGCCTGCCCCTCCGCTCTCTTCCTCTCTAAAATAAATGAATAAATCTTTTTTTAAAATAAATAAAGTAAAATGCAATAAAGGGGTGCCTGGCTGGCTCAATCAGTGCAGCACACAACTCTTAATCTCGGGGTCATGAGTTCAAGTCCTATGTTGAGCCTAGAGCTTACTTAAAAATAATAAAACTAGGTATCTCTGGGTGGCTCAGCGGTTTAGTGCATGCCTTCGGCGCAGGGCGTGATCCTGGAGTTCTGAGATCGATAGAGTCCCACATCAGGCTCCCTGCATGGAGCCTGCTTCTCCCTCTGCCTGTGTGTCTGCCTCTCTCTGTCTCTCATGAATAAATGAATAAAATCTTTTAAAATAATAAAACTAATAAAACTAATTTTAAAAAATAAAATGCAAGAGATGCAAGCTTAACAGTCATCTATGATTACAGTTATTAGGATTAAGTGACAAGAAAAAAATATCCACTTTCCCCATACCGATCTTAACAAAAAATTTTAAAAAGGGAAAAAATGAGTGCTAAATACTGGAAAGTAAGAGACAACCTATTTGCTGATAATATGATAGCCTAACTTGAAAAAGTATAAAATAAAAACTAATAAAATTACAGGAGTCAAGATAAAAGATGAACATATAAAATTCAATTGCTTTCAGTATAATGATAATAACTAACTAAAAAATGCAATGAAAAAAATTCATGACGATAGCAAAACTATAAAATACTTAGAAAAATTGTGTATAATCAGTATCAAGAAAACCATAGGGATGTCTGGGTGGCTCAGTCGGTTAAGCATCTATCTGCCTTTGGCTCAGGTCACGGATCCCTGGGTAATGGGATTGAGCCCCATGTTATTGTCATTGGGATCCCTGCTTAACAGGGAATCTGCTTCTCCCCCTCCCTCTGCCACTCCCCCAGCTTGTGTTCATGCTCTCTCTGTCAAATAAATAAATAAAATCTTAAATTAAAAAAAGAAAACCGTAAAACTTCACTGAAGCACATAGAAGAACATCTTTAAAAATGGAAAAACAGGGGGCACCTGGGTGCTCAGTGGTTGGGCATCTGCCTTTGGCTCAGGTCATGATTCCAGGGTCCTGGGACCGAGTTCTGCATCAGGTTCCCTGAGAGGAGTCTGCTTCTCCCTCTGCCTATGTGTCTGCCTCTCTCTCTCATAAATAAATAAATAAAACCCTTTTTAAGGGCAGCCCTGGGTGGCTCAGCGCTTTAGCGCCGCCTTCAGCCCAGGGCAGGATCCTGGAGACCCAGGATCCAGTCCCATGTCAGTCTCCCTGCATGGAGCCTATGTCTCTGCCTCTCTCTCTCTCTCTCTCTCTCTCTGTTTCTCACGAATAAATAAAAACAATCTTCTAAAAAAACATTTCTAAAAAATGGAAAAACAGGGGTGTCTGGCTGCTTCAGTCAGTAGAACATGTAACTCTTGATCTTGGGGTCCCATGTTACACAGTTTACTTAAAACAAAACAAAGAAAGAAGCCTAAAGAAATTTTTGGAAAGGTTAAAGAATTGTAGAATTCATCCAGAAGAGCATATCTCAGAAATTTTTTAAAAATATGAATGAGAAAGAACTTGCTTTACTAGGAGCAAAACTTGCATAAAGCAGCAACAATAAATAAAGTCTAGAAACATATCTATGTATTTCCAGTATGTGATAATAGTGGCATTCAAATCAGAGTGGAAGAAAATGATTATTTAATAAATGAGGTCAGTACAGTTTCCTATTCATTTGGAGAAAAAAAATCAGAATCTCTTTACCATATACAAAAATAAATTCCAGATGGATTAAAGATTTAAATGTAAAATACAAAACATAGAAGAATAGAAGAAAATACAAAATACTGCTATAACAATTTTGAAACAGGAGAAGCTTGCTATTTCTTAAAAAAGATTTTATTTATTTATTTGACAGAGAAAGAGAGAGAGGGAGAAAGAGTACAAGCTAGGGGAGTGGCAAAGGGAGAACCAGGCTCTCCACTGAGCAAGGAGCCCTACAGAACATGGGGCTGGAGCCCAGCACCCTGGGATCAGGGCCTGAGCCAAAGGCAGATGAGCCACCCAGGCACCCTGAAATAGGAAAAGCTTTCTAAGCAACTAACAAAAGCCAGGGGCTACAAAGTAAACAACAACAACAACAAAACAGCATAGGGGCAACTGGATAACTCAGTTGGCAGAGCATGTGACTCTTGATCTCAGGGTCATGAGTTTAAGCCCCATGTTGGCTGTACAGACTACTTAAAAAGAGTTGTTTTTTTTTTAATCGGCCAGACTGCATACAAATTCAAAACTGCACAACAAATGACAGAATAAACAAAAGTCAAGTGTTATTATTTAAAAACTAATAAATGTGGGGTACCTGGCTGACCCAGTGGGTAGAGCATGCAACTCTTGATTTCAAGGTCCTGAGTTCAAGCCCCACATTGGGCATGGAGATAGATACATAGATAGATAGACTAGATAGATAAAGTGACTGGGATAAAATATGTTTACAAATTAAAGGATTGGGGTGCCTGGGTGGCTCAGTCTTTTAAGTGCCTGCCTTTGGTTCAGGTCAGGGTCTCAGGGTCCTGGGATCCAGCTCCAGGTCAGGCTCCTTGCTAAGTGGGAAGTCTGCTTCTGCTTCTCCCTCTCCCTCTGCCCCTCTGCCTCCCCTCCCAGCTCCTATGCATGTTCTCTCTCTCTCCCAAACAAATGAATAAAATCTTTTAAAAAAACCCAAAGGATTAAAATATTTTTAATTGATTTGAGTTTCTTCAAATCAATAGGAAAAGACCATCCAAAGAAAAAATAGGCAAACAGGTAATTCAAAGACAAAAAATAGGAATTTCCAATAAGATATTTTTAAAAATTTTTTATATATTTTTAATTGGAGTTCGATTTGTCAACATATAGTATAATACCCAGTGCTCATCCCGTCAAGTGCCCCCTCAGTGCCCGTCAAGTGCCCCCCTCAGTGCCCGTCACTCAGTCACCCCAGCCACCCCCCCACCTCCCCTTCCACTACCCCTTGTTAGTTTCCCAGAGTTAGGAGTCTCTCATGCTCTGTCACCCTCACTGATATTTCTCACTCATTTTCCCTCCTTTCCCCTATAATCCCTTTCACTAGTTCTTATATTCCCCATATGAGTGAAACCATATAATGATTGTTCTTCTTTGATTGACTTACTTCACTCAGCATAATACCCTCCAGTTCTATCCACATCGAAGCAAACGGTGGGTATTTTTTGAAAGATTTTATTTATTTATTTGAGAGAGAATGTGCATGCACATGCAAGTGTAAGCAAGGAGTGGGCAGAAGGAGACCAGCAGACTCCCTGCTGACCAGGGAGCCCCATCATGACCTAAACTGAAGTCAGTCATTTAACCAACTGAGCCACCCAGGCACCTCACCAATAAGACATTTTTTAAATTTGTATTTATTTCAAGTAATCTCTATACCCAACATGGGGCTTAAACTCAACTCACGAACCCAGAATCAAGAGTCACATGTTCCTCTCGCTGAGCCAGCCCATCCAATAAGGCATGTTTAAATGTGCAGCCTCAATAATAATGAAAACAATGAAGCCTCTTCTTTTTACCATCACATTGGCAAAAATGAAAGCAATCACGTTAACTAATGAAATCTAAATAAAAACTTTTAAAAAAGGAAAGCAACAATCAAGTGCTTGCTAATATCCAATGTTACTGATGAGAGTGGGGAGAAATGGACTCTTTTAAACTCTATTGGTGAGAGTGACTGTAAATTGCTTCAAACTTTTCAGAAGGCAAATTATTGACCATTAAATAAGTTCTACAATAAATTCTATTAAAATGTTCATTGTACGGGCACCTGGGTGGCACAGTTGGTTAAGCACTGCATCCACCTCTTGGCTTCGGCTCAGGTCTTGATATCAGGGTAATGGGATCAGAGCCCATATCAGGCTCCGTGCTCATCACAGAGTCCGCTAAAGTTTCTCTCTTCCTCTCACTCTGCCCCTTCCCCCTTGCGTGCGCACTCTCTCTCTCTTTCTACAATAAATAAATACATCTTTAAAAAAATAAAATGTTCATTATATATTAAGTTATCTGTTAAAATTCCTCGTGTGTATGCATACCCACTCATCCAGCAACTGCATTAATGTGCCTTATAGATCCTATTTCCTTCAGTCACAACTGCCATCCAAACCTCGTTTATCAAAACAAACAAACAAACCTCGTTTATCATAATTTATATCTTAATTCGAATACCGTACTCATCCTCTTCTAAGGTAACCAAATCTCTCACTCTCCTTACCTTTCCAAATTCTTCTACTATGTCCTCTGAAACGCAGTTATTTTCTTTAAAGATTTTATTTATTTATTTATTTGACAGAGAAAGAGAGCACAAGCAGGGGGAGCAGCAGGCAGAGGGAGACCAGCAGACTCCCTGCTTAGCAGGGAGCCTGATGTGGAACTCTATCCCAGGCCCTTGAGATCATGACCTGAACCAAAGGCAGACATCTAACCAACTGAGCCACCCAGGCACCTCTGAAACTCAATTATTATCAACATTAAACTTTGCTAAACCCCTGCCTCTTCCCTAAATGTTTCCTTCCCCTTCTTGTTCTCCCTAAAACTGCACACTTCCCTAAGCACACTGCTTTCCCCAAAGCTCTGCCAGGTGGAGGCTGTTTCTCTTCCACAGAAGTCACACTGCTAGACTTGGAGGTAAAGTGCTCTCTTTGTTGCCCATTGTCGTCGTGGCCATCTCCAATTCATTCCTCCTTTAAAATCCCCAGTTCCACACATCTAGCACTCTGTCACCTATGACTTTGGCATCAATATGACATCCTGCTGTCCAAAACCACTACTGTCATTCTTGGTGCCTTTGATATTCACGTGGATCGTCACTGAACCCCTCTAGTCAATCAATTCCTTAACCTGCTCACATCCAGTAATGTTTTTCTCCAGGCTACTTCAACTGCCTACTTCCACCACCATAACCTAAATCTTATAATTACTTTAATTGAACCACCTCCCAATGTAACACTGGAAATTGCAACACACTAGAGCAATGCCTTCAAAATTTGAAGGAAAATTACATCCAAACTAAAATTCTATGCTGGTCAAACCATTAATCAAGTGACAGGGTAAATTAAAAATATTTCAAACAGGCAAGATTTCTAAAAACCTCTGATGCCTAGATCAGATAAAGATTCTCCCCGTACTCCCAACACACAAACACAGAATGTTATGTTTTCACCTTAAGAGCTAGAGGTTGACTCTGATGAGCTTAAAAAATATAGGGCAGCCTATTCTTTCTAGTCATCTTTCTGCAGAATGTACAAAAGTTGGTCCACACTACTACAGCCTTGCCAAATATCCTGACTCTTGTGGGCCCTGTTTCTCAGGACTGGTGCTTTGCTGGGTAGCTGGCTCTCCAAATTATTTTTTAAAGTCTTTTGTTTGTTTGTTTGTTTGTTTGTTTGTTTATAATCTTTATATCTAATGTGGGGCTTGAACTGATGGCCCAGAGATCGAGTTGCACGCTCTTCCAACTAAGCAAGCCAGACAACTCCAAAATATTTTTAATCAAAAACAAAAGCCCAAAATTTAGAGTTTGTCAATTTTCATGATGCAAATATTCCCATTATGGCCAACTGGCCAATTTCAAGGTGCAAACATGACATAATTTCCTAAAATTGTAGGGCACCTGGTTGGCTCAGTGGTTGAGCATCTTTCTGCCTTTGGCTCAGGTCAAGATCCCGGGGTCCGGGAATTGAGTCCTGCATCAGGTTCCCTGTGGGGAGCCTGCTTATCCCTCTGCATATGTCTCTGCCTCTCTCTGTGTGTCTCTCATAAATAAATAAATAAAATTTTTTAAAAAAATTCCAAAAATGTAATCATCAGTCAGTACAAGCCAGCTCCAACACACCATCATGTAACACAGCAGCACTCACTTATGACTTTGCCCATGAACTCCCTCAGTGGGAATTCTTATAAACACTCAGGGAAGTTGGCCAGAGCCCCCAGGGACTCTTCTTCTGAAAGCCTTTATTTAATAATGGCAATAGGGGACCCTAGGTGGCTTGGTCAGTTGAGCAGTCAACTCCTGATTTTGGCTCCGATAGTGATCTCCTGGTACTGAGATGGAAACCTGCATCCACCTCCATACTCATCATGGAGTCTGCTTGAGATTTTCTCTCTCCCTCTCCCTCTGCCCCTGCCCACACTCTCTCTCAAATTAATAAATAAAGCTTTTTTAAAAAAACAATGGCAATAATAGTGTCTGTCCTTTCCTAAGGAGATTAGTGCTTACTACTCAATTTTTCAAAATTAAACAAAATACATGATACATAGGTGGTTAATATATCAAGGGAGAAAAAAAAAACAAAGAAATGTTTAAAATAGAGAGATAGTGATTACTCCTGGCAGTAATGAAAGGGGACATAAATGAGGAAGAGAATACAAGGGCCTTTTAAGATATTAATGATTTCTGTTTTCTAAGCTGGATGGTAGGTACACAGGTGTTTATTTTTATTATGCCTATACTATTTTTTTAAGATTTTATTTATTTATTCATGAGAGACACAAAGAGAGAGGCAGAGACATAGGCAGAGGGAGAAGCAGACTCCCTGCAGGGAGCCCGATGTGGGACTCAATCCCAGGACTCTGGAATCATGACCTGAGCCAAAGGCAGACACTCAACATTGAGCCATCTAGGTACCCCTGTACTATTTTTTATATAACATACATTTAATAGTTTAAAATGTTTAAGTAGTGGGGCACCTGCTGGCCCAGTCATTTAAGCATCTGCCTTCGGCTCAGATTATGATCCCAGGATCCTAGGATCCAGCCCCACATTGGGCTCCCTGCTCAGTGGGGAGTCTGCTTTTCCCTCTCCCTCTGCCTCTCTCCGGGCTGTGCTCTCTCTCTGTCAATAAATAAATAAAATCTTTAAAAAATAAGCTATTTACAAAATAAAATAAAATGTTTAAGTTGTAGTGAAATAGGAAAGAAAAACACTTAAAAGAAAAATGGTGGATTAAAACAAAATGCAGTAACATACTTTTATCTAATCCTCAATTAGGAGGTCCTTCCTTAGCAAGATTCCAAACCCCAAGTCCAAAAGACTTATGGATTTGATTATATCGAGGTTTTAAATTTCTGTACAGAAAAAGATAACAGGGACACCTGAGTGGCTCAGTGGTTGAGCACCTGCCTTCGGCCCAGGGCGTGATCCTGGAGTCCCAGGATCAAGTCCCACACTGGGCTCCCTGCATGGAGCCTGCTTCTCTCACTGCCTGTCTCTGCCTCTCTCTTTCTCTTTCATGAATAAATAAATAAAATCTTTTTTTTTAAAAAAAGGATAACAAAATTCAAAGGCAAGTAATAGAGCAGAAAGGAAAGATTTCTACTACGTGAGAAAAAAATTAATACTTAAAATACATGAAGAATCCTTTCAAATCAATGAGAAAAAGACAAGCAACCCACCAAAAAAATCGAGTAAAGAATATCAACAGATGGGTGGCAACTGGCTGACTCCGTCAGTAGAGGATGCAACTCTTGATCTCGGCTTTGTAAATTCGAGTTCCACATTGGGTTAGAGATTACTTAAAAATTAAAAACAAAAAAACATTACAAAGAATATCACAATTCATAGAAAAAATGCAAATAGTAAACATATGGAAAATATTCAACCTCACTAATATTTTGGGGAAAAACAAATTAAACAATAATAAAATACGAATTTTTACCCATCTGGCTGGCAAATAAAAACAGCTAATGATATCCAGTGTTGGTGAGGGTGTAGAGAAACAGAGTATCTCCAATATTATTAGTGAGAGTATAATTGGGTACATTCTTCTTATAGGACAATCTGGTTGTATATCTAAAAAATATTAAATGCATTTTTCAACTCTGCAATTCCTCTTCTAGAGTGGTAGCCTTCAGATACACTTGCATAAGTGGACAAAGTATAGATGAAAAAAACAAAACAAAACACCCATACAGGACTGAGTGGTTCAGCAGTTGAGCATCTGTCTTCAGCTCAGGGCATGATCCCAGGGTCCTGGTATCAAGTCCTGCATCAGGTTCCCCGTGGGGATCCTGCTTCTCCCTCTGCCTGTGTCTCTGCCTCTTTCTCTGTGTCTCTCATGAATAAATAAATAAATAAAAACTTTTTAAAAAATACAGGACTGATAAAACATATTACAAGATATTCATATAATGGAATATATGTTAAAAAAGAAAATGTACTGACATGGAAAAATGCCTCTGGTTTATTGCAGATTTTACACACGTATGCACATACACATGTATGCGCGTACACACATATACACGTATACCCGTACACATGTATACACATACACACGTATACACGTACACACGTACACACATATGCATGTACTCACAAAACATTAAATTAACTAATCCAAACCTCCCTTACCCCCATAAACTCATATTATTTACAATATACCTATTTATGTCCCGCCAAACCCCAAGAAAAGGACTAAGTAAATGCAACATTCATAAGCCACATCTAAATTTCATATAATTACACCACAACTCTAGTTAATTCAACAAAATAACTTCATATGCCTAATTACGCAATCTATAGATAGGACTTCCTTGACTACACCCCTTCCATTCAACTCACAAAAATCCAAACCCACATTCTCATCAACATAATATATAACACCATAAAACACCTGTTAATGTAGCTTAATAAATAAAGTAAGGCACTGAAAATGCCAAGATGAGTCATAAGACTCCATAAACACAAAGGTTTGGTCCTAGCCTTCCTACTAGTCCTTAGTAAGCTTACACATGCAAGCCTCCACGCCCCAGTGAGAATGCCCTCAAAATCACTAAGCATTTAAGAGTGGATCAAGCACACTCTAAAGTAGCTCACACCACCTTGCTAAGCCACACCCCCACGGGATACAGCAGTGATAAAAATTAGGCCATGAACGAAAGTTCGACTAAGCTATACTAAAGAGGGTTGGTAAAAGTAAATTTCGTGCCAGCCGCCGCGGTCATAGGATTAACCCAAATAGGCCCACGGCATAAAGCGTGGTTAAGATAATACCGTACTAAAGTTAAAACTTAACTAAGCCAGAAAAAGCTACAGTTACCATAAAATATACTACGAAAGTGACTTTAAAACTTCTGACTACACGGTAGCTAAGATCCAAACTGGGATTAGATACCCCACTATGCTTAGCCCTAAACATAAGCTATTCTATAACAAAATAATTCGCCAGAGAACTACTAGCAACAGCTTAAAACTCAAAGGACTTGGCGGTGCTTTATACCCCTCTAGAGGAGCCTGTTCTATAATCGATAAAAAAAAAAAACAATAAACCTCACCATCTCTTGCTAATGCAGTCTATATACCACCATCTTCAGCAAACCCTTAAAAGGAAGAGTAGTAAGCACAATCATGTCGCATAAAAAAGTTAGGTCAAGGTGTAACTCATGAGATGGGGAGAAATGGGCTACATTTTCTACTTTAAGAACATCTTATAAAAGTTTTTGTGAAATTAAAAACCGAAGGAGGATTTAGTAGTAAATTAAGAATAGAGAGCTTAATTGAATAGGGCCATGAGGCACGCACACACCACCCGTCATCTTCCTCAAGTAAAAACTTCACACATAACATATTAACTATACCAAAACACGAGAGGAGATAAGTCGTAACAAGGTAAGCATACCGGAAGGTGTGCTTGGATTAACCAAAGTGTAGCTTAACCAAAGCACCTGGCTTACACCCAGAAGATTTCATACATTATGACCACTTTGAACAAAAGCTAGCCCAACTAAACCTCAAACTAAAGTACTACAATATTATAAAACAAAACATTAGTTAAACCATAAAAGTATAGGAGATAGAAATTTTAATTGGAGCTATAGAGATAGTACTCTAAGGGAATGATGAAAGATATTTTAACAGTACAAAACAGCAAAGATTACCCCTTTTACCTTTTGCATAATGAATTAGCCAGAAATAACTTAACAAAGAGAACTTAAGCTAAGCCCCCCGAAACCAGATGAGTTACCTATGAACAATCTACAAGGATCAACTCATCTATGTCGCAAAATAGTGAGATTTATAGGTAGTGGTGAAAAGCCTAACGAGCCTGGTGATAGCTGGTTACCCAAAACCAGAATTTTAGTTCAACTTTAAATTTACCTAAAAAAATTAAAATTTTAATGTAAATTTAAAATATAATCTAAAAAGGAAAAAAGTTAAAAAAATAAAAAATATATAATCTAAAAAGGTACAGCTTTTTAGAATAAGGATACAACCTTTCTTAGAGAGTATATATTAATGCTACCATAGTTGGCCTAAAAGCAGCCATCAATTGAGAAAGCGTTCAAGCTCAACAATTAATATGACTTAATTCCAACCGTATTAAATTAACTTCCAATGTGACACTGGGTTAATCTATTTAAATATAGAAGCAACAATGCTAGTATGAGTAACAAGAATTATTTCTCCCTGCATAAGCTTATATCTGAAACAGATAGACCACTGATAGTTAACAATATGATAAAATTAATCCAAAAATAAAATACTTATCAACCCCATTGTTAATCAACACAGGTATGCACCCAAGGAAAGATTAAAAGAAGTAAGAGGAACTCGGCAAACATAAGCTCCGCCTGTTTACCAAAAACATCGCCTCCAGCATCCCCAGTATTGGAGGCACTGCCTGCCCAGTGACATCTGTTCAACTGCCGCGGTATCCTGACCGCGCAAAGGTAGCATAATCATTTGTTCTCTAAATAAGGACTTGTATGAATGGCTACAGGAGGGTTTAACTGTCTCTGACTTCCAATCAGTGAAATTGACCTTCCCGTGAAGAGGTGGGAATAACATAATAAGACGAGAAGACCCTATGGAGCTTTAATTAATTAACCCAAATTCATAGATCTTATTAACCTATTAGGTATAACATGTTACCATTATTATGGGTTAACAATTTAGGTTGGGGTGACCTCGGAATATAAAAAAACTTCCGAGTGATTAAAATTTAGACTTACCAGTCAAAATATTATATCATTTATTGATCCAATAGTCTTTGATCAACAGAACAAGTTTCCTTAGGGATAACAGTGCGATCCTATTCAAGAGTCCATATTGACAATAGGGTTTACGACCTCGATGTTGGATCAGGACATCCTAATGGTGCAGCAGCTATTAAGGGTTCGTTTGTTCAACGATTAAAGTCCTACGTGATCTGAGTTCAGACCGGAGTAATCCAGGTCGGTTTCTATCTATTTAATAATTTCTCCCAATACGAAAGGACAAGAGAAATAAGGCCCACCTTATAAAAGCGCCTTAAAACTAATAGATGGAATAAGCTCAATCTAACCAGTTTATCTCCCCATAAGCCCAAGAAAGAGGACTTTGTTAGGGTGGCAGAGCCCGGTAATTGCATAAAACTTAAACCTTTATCCCCAGAGGTTCAACTCCTCTCCCTAACACCATGTTCTTTATTAATATCATTTCATTAATTGTCCCAATCCTCCTTGCTGTAGCTTTTGTTACCCTTGTAGAACGAAAAGTCCTAGGCTACATACAACTCCGAAAAGGCCCTAACATTGTAGGTACATATGGCCTTCTACAACCCATTGCTGATGCAGTAAAATTTTTCACAAAAGAACCTCTAGGGATCCCTGGGTGGCGCAGTGGTTTGGCGCCTGCCTTTGGCCCAGGGCGTGATCCCGGAGACCCGGGATCGAATCCCACATCGGGCTCCCGGTGCATGGAGCCTGCTTCTCCCTCTGCCTGTGTCTCTGCCTCCCTCTCTCTCTCTCTGTAACTATCATAAATAAATAAAAATTTAAAAAAAAAAAAAAAGAACCTCTACAACCCCTCACATCCTCTATATCTATATTTACCCTAGCACCCATCCTAGCCCTATCGCTGGCCCTGGACTATATGAATCCCCCTCCCCATGCCTTACCCCCTCATTAACATGAACTTAGGAGTAGTGTTTATGCTAGCAATATCAAGCCTCGCCATATACTCCATTCTCTGGTCAGGATGAGCTTCAAACTCCAAATACACCCTAATTGGAGCCCTTCGAGCTGTTGCTCAGACAATCTCATATGAAGTCACACTAGCAACTATCCTCCTCTCTGTACTACTAATAAATGGATCTTTTACACTATCCACACTTATTATTACTCAAGAACATATATGACCAATCTTCCCCACCTGACCCTTAGCCATAATATGACTTACCTCTACCCTAGCAGAAACTAACCGAGCCCCCTTCGACCTGACCGAAGGAGAATCTGAACTAGTCTCAGGATTTAATGTAGAATATCCAGCAGGGGGACGCCTGGGTGGCTCAGTGGTTGAGCATCTGCTTTGGCTCAGGGTATGATCCCGGGGTCCCGGGATCGAGTCCCACATTGGGCTCCTTGCAGTGAGCCTGCTTCTCTCCCTGCCTATGTCTCTGCCTCTCTCTCTGTGTGTCTCTCATGATTAAATAAATGAAATCTTAAAAAAAAAAAAACCATGCAGGTCAATATTTATGGTATAATTTTGTGCTCATTTTGGCAGCATATATACTAAAAATGGTATGATTTTGGGGCACCTGGGTGGCTCAGTCAGTTAGGTGTCTACCTTCGGCCTGGGTCATAATCCCAGGGTCCTGGGATCAAGCCCCACATTGGGCTCCCTGCTCAGCAGGGAAGGCTGCGTTTCCCTCTCCCTCTGCCTGCTGCTCCCTTCTGCTCGTGCTCTCTCACTCTCAAATAAATAAGTAAAATCTTTTAAAAATAAATAAATAATAACAATTAAAATGGTATGATTTTGGGCAGCCCCGGTGGTGCAGCGGTTTAGCACTGCTAAACTCTGTGTCTCTATGAATAAATAAATAAAATCTTTTTAAAAATGGTATGATTTTATTTATTTAAAAAAACTAGAGGTGCCTGGCTGGCTCAGTCAATGGAGTGTGCAACTTTTGATCTCAGGGTTGTGAGTCTGAGGCCCATGTTGGGTGTAAAGATTAGTTAGAAATAAAAAATGTTTAACAAAATAAAAAATAAAATTCTCTTATATTATCTTTATTATTTTTAATTATTTTCCTTAACAATAAATGAAAATTTAAAAATCTATATGTGTGTTTATACACATAAGTAACATAAATGTTACATATATGCTATTTTTATATGCTTTTTTTCTATATGCTTTTCCTTCAAAATATTTTTCTATGTCTTTGTATATGTGTACATATATATGCTTTTCTAATATACTTTTATACATGTATATATAACATATTATATCACAATATATAAGAAAATATATAATGTTACATATTTATATATTAAAAATCACATCACATACATATATATGTATGTACTTTTTAATATATATACATATTATTATATATATATGTATATATATAAAAGCATAGAACATTTTGAAGGAAACTCACTAAACTCTTATGGTTACCTCTTCTTGGGGAATATGACCAGAAAACAGCTGGAGGAAGAGTAACAATTATAACATTTAACTTCTGTATTATTTGAATCTTCGTAAGCATGTACCTGAAGATTTCTTGCATAATTGTAATACAAAATCTTAATGTTTGCATAGTTGGTGAGAAAAGTTTTACAAAAAATATATTTGATGATGTTTATTTTACTATAGCTTTGACTAGGATCTCTCTTTTTTTTTAAGATTTTATTTATTTGAGAGAGAGAGAGAATGAGTGAGAGAGGGGAGGAATAGAGGGAAAGGGAGAAGCAAATTCCATGCTGAGCAGGGAGCCTGACATGGGGCTTGATCCAAGGACCCTGAGATCATGACCTGAGCCAAAGTTAGACACTTAACCGACTGAGCCACCCAAGCACCCCAACTGTGACCTCTTTTAAGAGTAATCCAAAAAAAAAAAAAAGAGTAATCCAGATTAATTTTGTCAAAGCAGCTTATGGAATCACAAAATAATAATATAGCTCTGACTCCATTTCTTCTGTTCTGCCGAAGTTATAAATAACCCTTCTTAAGTGTTTCCCAAATATTTCTGGCAGTTAAGTCGTCAGAGGCCATCACAATATGCTCTATAAATGAGTTTGCTTTGCTGCTATGTGGTGCCTACTATTTTCCCCAGTTTTGATGTCTCTTGTTCCTTTCATGACCAAGAGTGGCTTGTATGCTAAAATGCCCATGAAGGCCCCGTGAGCTGATGTCTTAGCTGAAGCCACCTGTACTAGTCCCATTACCAAAAGAGCTACTGTCCTCAACAATGACACTGCCAATGTTGCTGCTACTGCGAATCACCATCATCTTGATACCTCTCTCCTGCCCCCACATCCCATTAATCTATAAATTGTAAAGATTCAACCTCCAAAATATATCTCAAATATGCTGACTTTTTTCCAAGTCCACTATTATCATCCTAACCCAAGCCACTATTATATCTTATTTCTGCTATTGCAAATACCCTACTAAGTGTTCCCCCCATTTCCATTCTTTCTCCAATCCAATCCATTTTCCACAACAATAGTAAGAATGATCCTTTAAAATATAAATTAGCTTTAATCATTTCCTTGCTCAAAACCATTCAGGGCCTCTCCACTACACTTAATTAAAATTCAGACTTAACAACACCAACAAAATTCAGACTTTACCATGATTTACTAGGCTCGACATGAGCCTAGAGCTGACTTCCAACAACCATTAGAACTTCATCTTGTGCCACTCTCTCTTCAATCAATCAGGTACAGTACATTGCCTCCTTTCTGTTCCTCAAATACGCCAAGCTGTTCCTGCCTTGCAGGCATTATATTTGCTATTGCCTTTGTCTACAATGTTCTTCTCCCTGCATTCCTTATAGCTCCCTCCTTCTTGTCATTCACTCATTACTTTAAATGTCTCCTCTGGGGATGCCCGGGTGGCTCAGCGGTTTAGTGCTGCCTTCAGCCCATGGCGTGATCCTGGAGTTCTGGGATCGAGTCCCACGTCAGGCTCCCTGCAAGGAGCCTGCTTCTCCCTCTGCCTGTATCTCTGCCTCTCTCTGTGTGTCTCTCATGAATAAATAAAATTTTTAAAAAAGAAAATTAAAAATAAATAAATGTCCCCTCTGCAGAGAGCAACCGCCCTGACCTACCAATCCAAATAGATATTCATTCTCTATCATGTCATTCTACTTAATATCCTGCACATCACTTCTCACTGCCTGGCATTTTGTTAGTCCATCTGTCCCAACAAAACTGCTAGAATCCATGATCCAAAAGAGAAAGGACTTTGTCAGTCCTCTTTGCCACTGTATCCTTAGCACCTAGCCCAGTGCCTAGCACATAGTACAGGCTCCCAATAAAATTTTGCTAAAGGAATCACCCTCACCAACATGACCAATGTTGCTGCCAATGTCAGAACTGTTAACTCCTTATGTTCTTACTATCCTACATAGTTTTATAGGACGCTGTATTTTAACTTTTACTCTTTTATTTTTAAAGTTCCTGGGATGCCTGGGTGGCTTAGTGGTTGGGCATCTGCTTTCGGCTCATGGCATGATCCCACGGTCTGAGATTGAGGCCCACATTGGGCTCCTTGCAGGGAGCCTGCTTCTCCCTCTGCCTATGTCTCTGCCTCTCTCTCTCTCTCTCTCTCTCGCTCTCTCTCTCTCTCGGTCATGAATAACTAAATAAAATCTTTTTAAAAAGTCTTATTCTTAGGTAATCTCTTTGTCCAATATGGGGCTCGAACTCACAACCCTGAGATCAAAAGTTGCATGTTCCACTGAGCCAGCCAGGCACCTCATTGTTTACTCTTTTGTAGCTCCTTAGATGCAGGTCTCAAGTATGGCAATTCAGGTGGGGCCACAGGTAGGACTCCCTGCGGGGTGAACCCAAGGGCAATTTGATGCGTAGACTCACATGGCACCCAAAACCACTCCTTGGCTGCCTTCTGCCAATATCTTTGACAACCCTGTAAATGGATATTTTCTCAACCTCTAGAGCAGCAGTTCTCAATCTCTGCTATAGAAAGAATTACCTGAGGAGGTTTAATAAATATTAATGCCTGGGGGTGGGGGGGTGGCGTCTGGGTGGCTCAGTCGGTTAAGTGGCTGCCTTTGGCTCAGATCAGGATCCCAGGATCCTGTTATTGAGCCCTGCCTCAGGCTCCATGCTCGGTAGAGAGCTTGATTCTCCTTGTCTCTGCTGCTTCCCCTTCTTGTGCATTCTCTCTCTGTCAAATAAAGAAATAAAATCTTTTAAAAAAGTAAATATTAATGCCTAGCCAATTAATTCTGATTAATTGGTCTGGGATGCATCATGGGCATTAGAAATTTTTTTTAAGCTCACCAAGTGATTTTGACTTGTAGTGGAAGGTGACAACCACTGCTATAAGAATGAATTTTTTCATGGAGGACTCCCTGATCTCTCATACAAATAGATCCCCGGTAGGTCAATTTCAAATCCTCTTGACTCTCCCAGAATTAGTGTAAAGAACAACATCAGGCTCCATCTGAGACCCTTGCTGCATAGATGTGCTACCACATACGAATACTGGAATATTGACACAATAATACTTTGACCAAACCAGGGTTCTGAATATCCATTTCATGATTGCATTAACTGAGGTGAGGCACTTTTAAGAAATGTAGTGGGGGGGCGGGGGGTGGATCCCTGGGTGGCTCAGCGGTTTAGCACCTGCCTTCAGCCCAGGGCGTGATCCTGGAGTCCTGGGAATGAGTCCGGCATCAGGCTCCCTGCGTGCAGCCTGCTTCTCCCTCTGCCTGTGTCTCTGCCTCTCTCTCTCTGTGTCTCTCATGAATAAATGAATAAAATCTTTAAAAAAAAAAAAAAAAGACATGCAGTGTGTGCTTACTGTCACTAGAGGGCTGTCAGGTAAGGTAAGCAAAAGTGAAGAAACAAAATTTTCAAACTTCAGAGCCTCTATTTACTCCTGTTTCCTATCATTTGGATGGGTACAAATCTAAACTTTCTATTGCTTGTCTCGATCACTTTTCAAATGTCCAGAACTGTACATTCAAGTGCACGTCCTGGCAATTTCTTCTTGCTTGTTGGTCCCTTCATATTTAACCAAACACTGAAGTCAAACGTGTGCCTCCCCAGACTAACTTCTGTTTCTGTCAATGATGTTTCTATTCTTCTAGTCACCCTAATGAGAAACTCTGCAGTCCTGTGCCTCTTTCTTCATGTATCCCCTGCCTCCGTGCTCCAAGGTCATTTTACCTCCTGAGTATTTCTCATGTCCATTTCCTCTACTTTACCCTCACTGCCACGGCCTTGGTCTAACCCCACAGGACTTCTCACTTGGATTTCTGTAATAACTACCTAATAGGTCTCTATGACCCAATTTGGGTCATCTCCTCCTTTCCTTAACACTGCCACCAGAACAAGCTTATAAAACTGAAAAGCTGGGGCGCCTGGGTGGCTCGGTTGGTTAAATGTCCAAATCTTGATTTCAGCTCAGGTAGTGATCTCAGGGTCATGGGATTGAGCCCCCCATTGAGCTCTCACTGAGCATCAAGCCCCACAGTGAGCAAGGCATCAGGCTCACACTCAGCAGGGAGTCTGCTGGAGATTATCCCTCTGCCCCTCCCCTTGCTCATTTCCTCTCTCTGAATGAATTGAATATTTTTAAAAATAAATAAAACTGAAAAGCTGACCATGATCATGGCAATCCCCGCTTAAAACCCCTCAGTAGGGCAGGCCGGGTGGCTCAGTGGCTTAGCACCACCTTCAGTCCAGGGTGTGATCCTGGAGACCCGGGATCGAGTCCCACGTCAGGCTCCCTGCATGGAATGGAGCCTGCTTCTCCCTCTGCCTGTGTCTGTGCCTCTCTCTCTCTCTCTCTCTCTCTCTCTCATTCTCTGTCTCTCATGAATAAATAAATATATTTTTAAAAAAACCCTCAGTAGCTCCATATATAATAAAGTACATATCTCTAGGGCCTTTAAAGACATGGCCCCTTCCTACTTCTCCAAATATATTTTTATTTTTTAAAAAGATTTTATTTTTATTTATTTATTTGAGAGAGAGCATGTGATGAGTGGGGAAGGGGCAGAGAGGGAGAAGCAGACTCCCCACTGAGCAGGGAGACAGATACGGGGCTCAGTCCCAAGACCCTGGGATCATGACCCAACCTGAAGGCAGATGCTTAAGCGACTGAGCCACTTGGACACCCCCAAATACATCCTTCATAGCCCTTTCTTTTGCATACTAGGATATGATGTCTTCAGCCTTGCAGTTTCCCCATCTGTGCCTTTACAAGTACAATTTCCTCTGCCTATAAGGCTCTTCCTCTTCTTTTTAACCTGATGAACTACTTATCCTTCAGAATTCAGCTATAGAGTTTCCTTCTATTTTCAGGCAAAGGCCATCCCTCTGGTGCCCTCTGGGCAACAGAACTTTCCACAGCTCACAGGTGGTTCTGATGTGTATCCAAGGTTGAGAACCAGGGGCATCTGGTGGCTCAGTCAGTTATCCATCTGCCTTCAGCTCAGGTCATGATCCCTGGGATCGAGCCCTGCATCGGGCTCCTTGCTCAGCAGGGAGTCTGCTTCTCCCTCTGTTCCCTCACCCTACTCATGTGCACGCGCTCTCTCTCTCTCAAATAAATAAACTCTTGATAAAAAAACAAAGTTGAGAACCACTGCCACCATATATCTCTATCACTATACTATATTTCAATCAGTTTTAGCATATTTGTTCTCCTTTCTAAACTCTAAGGTCTTTGAGGAAATAAAACATATCTTTCTCAATTTTGTAATCTTATGGAGAATAAATAAATGAATGAATAAACTTTATAAGTAATATAAAAACACAGTTTCCATGAATATTTATTTTTAACTAGGCTTCACACCAAACGTGGTGCTTCAACTCATAACCCTAAGAGCAACTAAGCCAGCCAGATGCCCTTCCATTAATATTTTTGTTATAACCACATAAAGTTCTCTTTTGTAAAAATATGATGCAACACTACCTTGTAAGAATGTAAGAATTGTCTTGCTGATTTAAACTAAATATTGTCACCAATAGTATAAAGAACATGATTGTCCTCACTGACAACTATGTCAATCTGCTCAAAGATACAACCATCTGTAAATAAATTTAGCTTCCTATAATAATTTATCATAAAGCCATTGTAGGCAAATTAATAAATCTCTTCAAAAGCTATTTATAATTCTAGCTAGGCCTATCTTATGGGGATAGATTTACTATTGGCATGCAGAAACATTCCAGGGCCTGGTATTAGATACAGAGTGCAATGAAGCCACCTAAAATTTTCTTTTTTAGATAGAACTTGATCCTGAGACTGAGGACAATTTATCCCCAGAGCAGCTTCCCCAGATGCCTTCATTACACCATCACATTCTTATCAACAGCTGCTTAGCTAAAACTTCCTGAGGACCGCTCAGCTAGCCTAGCCCAAAGAACCTGAAGATATTTCTGGGATTAGAAGAGAGATAGTTGAGAGACTATGGAAATAGAGGACATCTGTTGTTGTCATTCCACAACAAAGATGACACCAGAAAACTTGGGCCTTTATCCTAGGTAGAAGTGCCTAACCATGATTGGGAGGTCTTTAGCCACGGGGAAATGTGAAGTACTGATCTGGGTTGGGTCTGAGTCCCCTAATCTGTGTCCTGCTTTGGCAGGGGTGTCCCATTAAAGGGTCTTCACTGTTCGCCTCATTGACCTGGACACACATAGAGTATTCGTGGACTGGGACCATTAAACCTTTCTAAAAGAACAGAGACTTGAATATTTGATAAGGCCATAGGCTGGCAGCAAGAAAGTGCCTTGGTGTATGGGTAGTTAGAACAAGAAAGCCAGGGTTTAGAAGCAGTCGGAATATGTACCGATAAACTTACGCAGAAGCATAAGCTAAAGCTACAGCCAGGAGGCTAGTTGTTGGCCTTGGCCCTGGTCTAAGGAGGGCCGTTTGGAGATGAAAATGGCAAACATTTTTACTCTTTTCAGGATTTAGAGGATGAGCATCTTGTTCTTCAAGTGAAACATCTGTGGGGGCTGCTGATGGAATGAAATGCGATCATCATTGTGTATCTACTGACCCACTCCCTTGGTCTATTCCAGACACAAATTAACTTGAAGAACTGAGAGGAAAATCTGGGAGAAAGGTGTTTACATTTGTAGTAATGGCAAAGTACCACTCAACTTGGCACAGCCTCGGCTACTAACTAGGTCCTTCTGGTAGTCATGGTAACATTCTATATAGCATAGAGGACTCTCCATCATGAGTAGACTCTGACCTGGAAGTCTAGTCTTTCTAATTAATTTTTCCTACTTGCACCTTCTAATCCCAGATTACAATATAAACTTTTTGGTCTTTTGAGGAGCAAAGTCCTTTCTTATCTAGCCTTCAGCAGACATGGTTTGGGGCTTCAGATTGAAATAGCACTAACTTCCTGAAACAGGGCTAGTTTCCTTATGGTTGCTCCCAGGATGTCCTGTTACTATCTCTTCCTCCCTGCGGCTCTAATCCCATACTGTTCCTATCCCTGCCCCTAGGATCATAGCATCCTAAATGGTCTGCAGTCTTTCTCTGTTGTCTCTCTCTAGACTCCCTGGCTGCTGCACCTTCCAACTTCATGATATATTCTTTCTTAAGCTTCTTTCTGTCCCCAACTCTGGTTGTCCCACACATTTTCTGTCTCTTCTCTCTTTCGCAGTAAACACTTTAGAATTTTGGATTTTTTTTTTTTTTTTACAAACCTAACTCTAGATATCACACCCACCTCCTCCAACATATAGGGCTGCATTTCCTTACCTCCCTCCCTCCAGTTCAATTTTTCTCCCTATTCCAGCTTGAACAACATGTATCTTCAGAACCATCCCACATACATACACTAACTGCCATTAAGCATTTACAAAGGCTTAAAGTTCTTTTTTTAAGATTTATTTATTTATTTATTTATTCATGAGAGACAGAGAGAGAGAGAGGCAGAGACAACAGGCAGAGGGAGAAGCAGGCTCCATGCAGGGAGCCCGATGTGGGACTCGATCCCGGGTCTCCAGGATCACGCCCTGGGCGGAAGGAGGCGCTAAACCGCTGAGCCACCCGGGCTGCTTAAAATTCTTATATTTATATTTTAATAGTCCTGGGGTGCCTGGCTGGCTCAGTTGGAGGAACATGCAACTTTGATCTCTAAGTCATGAGTCTGAGTCCCACATTGGGTGTGGGACTACATATGTAGAAATATGTATTTAAATGTATACCAAAATATATCTATTTTTTTAAATAATTCCACTTTTAGACCTCCCCTCCCCAATGTCACAGTCACTTTGAGAATGGAAGGAATTTATTTTCTATAAATGCCCCTGAGTATTTAGGGCTGAAATCTTCAGTCCAATGGCCAAACAGCAATCCTTAGGTATAAAAACAAAATGTGAAGCTTCTTCAAATCAACTTTGTTTAAAGTGTTGCCAAAGCACTACCTGCATCACAGTCATTTGGGCGAAGCTTCTTAAAATGCTGATCTCAGGGGTGCCTGGCTGGCCTAGTTGGTAGAGCATGCAGCTCTTGATCTTGGGGCTGTGAGTTTGAGTCCCACGCTAGGTGTAGAGATTACTTAAATAAACTTCTTAAACTTTTCAAAATAAATAAATAAAATGTTGATTTCAGGGTCCTCCCCAAGATCAGAATTCAACAGGTCTAGGGTAAAGTCCCATAATGTATATTTTAACAGGCTCCCCACATGAATATATAGTTTGAAAATCACTGCAGTACGACATGCTGCTTACATAGCTTTCTTTACTTTAGGTGTCAGGATCTTGATTGTGGTCATCTGATGAGGAACCCAAAACAGGATGTAGGGGCAGCCCTGGTGGCTCAGCGGTTTAGTGCCGCCTTCGGCCCAGGGTGTGATCCTGGAGATACGGGATCGAGTCCCACGTCAGGCTCCCTGCATGGGGCCTGCTTCTCCCTCTGCCTGTGTCTGTGCCTCTCTCTCTCTCTCTCTGTGCCTCTCATAAATAAATAAATAAAATATTTAAAAAAAAAAAACAAAAAAACAAAACAGGATGTAGAGGTTTGTTTGTTTCTTTGTTTGTTTGTTTGAGAGCAGGCACTGTGCTCACATATACACACAAGCAGTGGGGGGATAGGAGGTGACAGAGAGAGAGAGAGGGAGAGAATCTTAAGCAGGCTTTGTGCTGGGCACAGAGCCTGACACAGGGCTTGATCCCAGGACCCTGAGATCATGACCTGTGTTGAAATCCAGAGTCGGGGGACCCTTGGGTCCAGCAGTTGAGTGTCTGCCTTTGGCTTGGGATGTGGTCCTGCGGTCCTGGGATTGAGTCCCACATCAGGCTCACCGCAGGGAGCCTGTTCCTCCCTCTGCCTATGTCTCTGCCTCTCTCTCTGTGTCTCTCATGAATAAATAAATAAAATCTTTTTTTAACAAAGGAATCCAGAGTCAGATGCTTAAGTGAATTTTTTTTTTTTTAAGATTTCCTTTTTAAAACAAGTTCCAAACAGATTGAACCTCTGTACTTCCTAGGCAGACTTGATAGCCTTATACTCTTCCAGAGAGAATGGAGTCTCACTTTCTGCCCAAACAGTGCTTGATCCCCTTTCTGCATTTCTCCAGTCCAGAAAGCATCCTCTTCAGGACCTGCTGCTGGTATTAGATAAGACACACTACCTGCTCCAGAACCTCAAACATCCTTATTTTTTCAAAGACATTATAAATCTGGTAACAACATAGCCACCACAACAACTATGTTATAACCTAATCAATATAAACCCAAAGGCAGAGCTTCTGTACAGTCTGTTTTACTTCTTCTCTGACAGCCTCCTGTCTTGGTAGAATTGTCTTTTTACCAATCTACCTACCCAAAGCCCTATCTTTCTGTGGAGCAGGACTGAATTGAGGTAATACATCAGCAGAGATGTCTGAAGAAATATCTCTAGTATAGCACATCTTATAATGACAGATAAGAGAGAGAGACAGACAGCAAGAGGACAGATAGACTATGTCCTTTTAAAGATTTTATTTCAAGAGACAGAGTGAGCACAAGCAAAGGGAGGGGCAGAGGTAGAGAGAGAACCTTAAGCAGGCTCCATGGTCAATGAGGAACCCCACCCAGAGCTTGACCTCAAGACCCTGAGACCATGACCTAAGTCGAAATCAAGAGTTGGGAACTTGGGAGACACCTGGGTGGCTCAGCAGTTGAGCATCTGCCTTCAGCTCAGGGTGTGATCCCAGGTCCAGGGATCAAGTCCCCCATTGTACTCCCTGAGAGAAGCCTGCTTCTCCCTCTATGTCTCTGCCTCTCTCTTTGTGTCTCTCATAAATAAATAAAATATGGTGTTTTAAGAAAAGAGAGGGAGATGGAGATTTGGGCACCTGGGTGGCTCAGTGGTTGAGCATCTGCCTTCGGCTCAGGTCATGATCCCAGGGTCCCAGATCCAGCCCTGCATCAGGCTTGCCACAGGGAGTCTGCTTCTCCCTCTGCCTATGTCTCTGCCTCTGTGTGTCTCTCATAAATAAATAAAATCTTTTAAAAGAAAAAGAGAGACTTAACAGACTGAGCCACCCAGGTGCCCCAGATCATGTCCTTTTTTTTTCTTATTTTTTTTATTTTTTTATTTATTTATGATAGTCGCACAGAGAGAGAGAGAGAGAGAGAGAGAGAGAGAGAGAAGCAGGCTCCATGCACCGGGAGCCTGACGTGGGATTCGATCCTGGATCTCCAGGATCGCGCCCTGGGCCAAAGGCAGACGCCAAACCGCTGCGCCACCCAGGGATCCCCAGATCATGTCCTTTTAAATGCAGGGCTGATGGTTGAGATGGTGGGAAAATAAGAGCCAGTAAGAACATGTCAGCACTAATGTAGAGGAAAGAAAGAAAGCTATAAAGCTGGCACTTACCTTGGGATAGCTACTGCTTCTTAGAAACCCCAGAGAGTAGTTTTAATGGGCCAATCAAGTGCAAGCAAAGGACAAAAGGAACAAATCCAGGGGTCCAGCCAAGGTTACAAGCTGGATCAGGCACACAGCATCTCCCTCCTCTGCTTAAAGTCATAGCCCCAGAAATGATGCTCTTAATGGAGGAACAGAGTAAAAACAACAACAAAAACAAACCAACAACAACAAAAAAACACTACCTAGAAGCAGATGGTAGAGATACATGCTTGCTTGGTTTTGGCTCTGCACAGAATAGAAAAAGAGGAGGGAGAGAGAGAGATAAATTCCCTTTAGACATCATAACCACAAACCTGAACTCAGGCATGTTTGGGTCCAGAATTCACATTACTTATACAGTCAAAACACCTCATATCAGAAATGTAGCTTAAAATAGGTTTGTATTGGCAGTGCAATTGATCCTTGAACAACACAGGTTTGAACTGCATGGGTCCACTTATATGGAGATATTTTTTCAATAAATACAATATAGTACCATAAGTTATTTTCGCTTCCTTATGATTTTCTTCTTTCTTCTTTTTTAAGTAAGCTCTACACTCAACATGGGGCTTTGAACTCACAACCCCAAGACCAAGAGCCACATGCTCTACCCACTAAGCCAGGCAGGTGCCACTCATGATTTTCTTAATAACATTTTCTTCTCTCTAACTTACTTTTTAAAAAAGATTTTATTTATTTATTCATGAGAGACACACAGATATATATATATATATATATATATATATATATATATATAGGTGAGGTATACTAGAAAAAGCATACATTTAAAAGACAGGTTCAGAATAAAACATAAAAATTTTTTAAAAATAAAAGACAGGTTCAGGGATGCCTAGATGGCTTAGTCAGTTGGGCATCTGCCTTCAGCTCAGGTAATGATTATGGGGTCCTAGAGTTGTGTCCTACACAGGGCTCTCTGCTCAGCAGAGGATCTGCTTCTTCCTCTCCCTCGGCCCCTCCTCATGCTTATTCTCTTTCTAATAAAGTAATAAATAAATAATCCTAAAAAAAAGTCAGGTTTGCCTAAGTTCAAATTCTGACCCAGCTACTGTGCTTCAGGTCCCCACCTATAAAATAAAAGTAAAAACACAGTGGGGAAAGGTTTGAAAATTGAATGACTAAAATAAGATGTAAAATGTCGGCCAGATCACTGGTACAAAACAAATGATCATTCTCTTTTCATCTTCCATTGTTCTTCTTAGGCCATGACTATCAAACTTTTCCTAAGACTGAGACCAGATCAATGATTTTTTTAACTTTTTTTTAATATAAGCTCTTTGCCCAACATGGGGTTTGAACTCCCAATCCTGAGATTAAGAGGTGCATGCTCTACTGACCTGAGCTAGCCAGGTGCCCCAATGATTAGTTTTTAAACAGATTGTCTACTTTTGACAAAATGATTATTTGGGGTATAAAACTTTGTTAGAAAATTTGAAAAGTTAAAAGTATATCTACTGTTTCTCAACCCCAAGATCTATGTGGGCATGGTAGGTCTAAGGATTGAATAGTTATTAACAAACCAGAACAGCCAGCTAATAAGACTCTGGTGGACAGGACAATTGAAGTAGGTGAACAGATCTGGCATGGCAAACTAGAATTTCAAGTCCATTACTTAGCACTACCAGGTAACATAGGAAAACTGTGGTCAAGGCTTCTCCAAAACTAGAAAAGGCTGATGTCCAGAAGTTCAGTCTTCAAAGATAAGGAACATAAGCAAAAGCTGTAAGTGAAAAGCTAGATTTAGTTATTAAGGGGCTGAGCAATGACTGTTGGAAGCCTGATTCCCAGATGATGGGTCATATGTGTCAGATTCCAGGAGCAGAGTACTGAAGCAAATCAAGAACTTATTTTTTTAAAGATTTATTTATTCATGAGAGACACAGACTGAGAGGGAAAGGCAGAGGCACAGGCAGAGGGAGAAGCAGGCTCCTTGCAGGAAGCCTGATGTGGGACTCGATCGCGGATCCTGGGATCACGACCTGAGCTGAAGGCAGGCATCCAACCGCTGAGCCACCTGCAAATTTGCATCCTGCAAATCAAGAACTAAGATGACAAGGATAAAAAGCCCAACCTAGAAGGATTGGGCCATACCACTGTTAACCCACTACATGGCACAATGCCTGGCGTATAGTAACCCCTTAATAAACATCTGTTAAATGAATGAATGGATAATGAAGCAACCACAGTGAAGCCGGTAACAGGATAACAATACTGTAAGGTCAGTAGTGAGATTAACATTGAAACTAAACCCAAATTCTGGATGTAAGCAGGTTCACTCAAGGGTAAAAGACCATAGAAGCAGGGGATCAAACAGTCTGTAATATATGGTTGAGTAGCAGGATTACAAGGCTTCAGAGGATATTTTGCAAATGGAGGTGAATTGGGGTGTAGTCTGTCTCTGTATGAGTGTATGTGAAGCAAGATACTTCTCTCATATTACAAATGCATGGTAGGTTATTTATTATTTTTTAAAAGATTTTATTTATTTATTCATGAGAGACACAGGGAGAGAGAGAAGCAGAGACACAGGCAGAGGGAGAAGCAGGCTCCATGCAGGGAGCCGGACGTGGGACTTGATCCTGGGTCTCCAGGATCACACCCTGGGCTGAAGGTGGCACTAAACCACTGAGCCACCTGGGCTGCCTAGTAGGTTATTTTTTTTAGTTCACCGTTTTTCTCTTCTGTTACATTATACCTTAATGTTCACTCCACTGTTACATGTATTCCCAAGTGCACTTAAGGACTTGAGAAAGCAAACAGCATCTGTTGACATATTACACTTTTTTTTTTTTACCATGACCTACTTAGATCTGTCATCCATTTTTTTAAAGATTTTATTTCTCAGTATCTCTGCACCCAATGTGGGGCTTGCATTTACAACCCAGAGATCAAGAGTTGCATGCTCTGCCAACTGAGCCAGCCAGGTGCTCCTAGATCTGTCCTTCTTAATTGGCAGAGGGAGGGTAGGGATATTTATCTCTGTAGTTGTTTTTTTTTCTTTTCTTTTCTTTTCTTTTCTTTCTTTCTTTTCTTTCATCTTTCTTTTCTTTCTCTTCCTTTCTTTCTTTCCCTTCCTTCCTTCCTTCCTTTCTTCCTTTCTTCTTTTCTTTTTTCTTTCTTTCTTTCTTCCTTTCTTCCTTTCTTTCTTCTCTTTCTTTCTTTTTTTCTTTCTCTATGCCCAACATAGGGCTTGAGCTCAGGATCCTGAGATTAAGAGTCACATGCTCTACTGACTGAGCCAGTCAGGTGGCCCTCCCTGTAATAGTTTTTATTGCTTTATAACAAATGATCCAAAAGTTAGTGGCTTTAAAAAATATAAATTTGTTATCTCACAGTTCTGTAAGTTAGAAGTCTGGGTCCAGTGTGGCCAGACTCTGCTCAGGGCCTCATGAGGCTGAAATAAAGGTGTTGGCCATGGTGCATTTTCATATGGAGCATGGGCTCCCTTTCCCAGCTCATTCAGGCTGTTGGCAGAATTCAGTGCCTTGCATCTGCGGGATCCAGAGCTCCAATTCCTTCCTATCAGCAGGGGGCCATTCTCAGTTCCTAGAGGCCACATTCCACACCTCATCTGCAGTTCACAGCATGTTTGCTTTCTTCTAAGCCAGCCAGAGTGTATTTCTCTGACTTCCTCTTCCCCATCTGCCAGAGAAAACTCTGCTTTTACAGGGCTCATGTGATTAGGTCAAATCCACCTGTATAATCTCCCTATCTTAAAGTCAACTGATTTGGGACTTTAATGACATCGGCAAAAATCCCTTCATAGCCGCACCTAGATTCGTGTTGAACTGAATAACTGGGAGGAAGGGTGAGTAAACTAAGAGCTAGGAAATCTTGGGGTCTATCTTAAAATTCTGCCTACCACAACTCCCAATGTTGAGATGCACCCATTGAGGTTAAGAAAACCATTACACACACACACACACACACACACACACACACAAAGAAAGAAAACCATTACAAAAATGAAAAAAAAGGAATAGCAACCAATTGCTTTAATTTTTTTTATTATGATATTATCACTTCTGACACTTCACTCATTAACATGCCTCAGTTGTTACAGGCTGGTAAAACTAGAGCAAACTCTGGGGAGATAATGAATAAAATAAAATAAAAGTGTGAACTTAGGCTCAAATTTTGACCACTAAATGCTAGCTGTGAAACTTTGGGCAAGTTACTTAACTGTTTTAGATCTTTTTCCCTACTTACAACATAGTATATTCCTCATATTACATGGATTAAGTGAAATAATATATGCAAAGTACTTAATAAAGTACCTAGCACTAACTTAATGATAGCAACTATTACTATTTTATTATCACTGAATGACATAAGATATTTGAAACTATCTCAGAAAGTATAAAGAACTATTCTAATGCAATATTACTAGGTACACACAGAGAGCATACCATTAGGCAGGTACCCTATACATAGGTTAACATGTTTAGTATGTACACATATTATCCCATACTTATTTAATGTACATTTGGCCATTTGAAATTTCCATTTGTCTTTGTCTCTTAACACATTTAGTGTAAACACATCAGTGTATATTCTCAAAATAAAAAATAATAAAGAGGACTGGTAACCATCTTTAAATAGATTAAAGGTTTTGTTAGACTTAGTAACCAGATTTATAACCAGTAGATGTAAACTAGAAACACAGATTTGGGCTAAATACATTGAAGAAATTTGTTTACATTTATCAAAAAGTGGATTGGGAAAAAGAAGGAGAAAAAAGTGAATTGGGTAAGGGTGCTTAGCTGGCTTAGTCAGTAGAGCAGCACATGACTCTTGAACCACACATTGGACATAGAGATTACTTAAAAAATAAAATGAAATAAAATAAAAACAATAGTTAAAAAGTGGATTGGGTAAATAGTAAGCTCCATGTCCCTGAAGGACCACTTATCAGGAAAGCTTGTAAAAGGAATCCCTATTTCAGATATGAGGTTTGGACAAGCCATTTTTAAAATCCCTTCTAGTTCTAAGAGTCCATGAAATTCTAATTTTTGCTATTAAATACATGTCTCATGTGTGTATGCACACATGTGTATTAGCCTGATGATTGATATTTCTATATAAATGTTTGCCATTTGAGTCAGCTTTAGCAATTAAAAATATATGTAAACGTCACAGGAAACAAAAACCCCAGTTTTTGGTCTGATGTAATATATTTTTTTAAGATTTTATTTATCTATGAGAGAGAGAGAGAGAGAGGCAGAGACACAGGCAGAGACCCAGGCAGAGGGAAAGTAGGCTCCATGCAGGGAGCCTGATGTGGAACTTGATCCCCAGACCCGGGATCACACCCTGAGCCAAAGGCAGACGCTCAACCGCAGAGCCACCCAGGTGTCCCATGAAGTAATATTTTGAAGCATAAAGTTCATATGTCTTAGTTTACCCCTGTTTAGATCAGGCCATATATATTGCTTATTGTTTTGAAAAACAAAATTACGGTTAGTTCATATTATTAGAAGTGAACCTATATTTTTAAAATTTTTTTAAAGATTTTATTTATTTATTCATGACAGACACAGAGAGAGGCAAAGGCACAGGCAGAGGGAGAAGCAGGATCCATGCAGGGAGCCCGATGTGGGACTCGATCCTAGGACTCCGGGATCATGCCCTGAGCCAAAGGCAGATGCTCAACCGCTGAGCCACCCAGGTGTCCCAGAAGTGAACTTTGAATATTATGCTTTGCCTCTAGAAGCTTCACAGTGCCTTTGGAAATTATCATTACCATTCTCTGGATGTTAGGCCTGCAGCGCAAAAATAAAAATAATACTTTTTACTGGTAGACTCAACTACATTCCAAGATTTGCTTTGTGGGTATTTTTTCCAAGTTCAGCCTCTTAGTGGCACTTATTTGAACTGTTCTAGAAGCTAAGTGGGATGCTTGCAATAGGCCCAAGACTCACAGTCGTGTACTATATGGGCAACAAATCTCAGGCCTTTATTTTGTATTTTAGTGTACCTTGTATATGCTTGGTTATATATTTTCTTTTACTATTCTCCCTCATTTAAAAAGTAATATGGGGCACCTGGCTGACTCGGTGGATGGGGCATGTGACTCTTGATCAGGGTTGTGAGTTAAAGCCCGGCTTTGTAGAGATTATTTAAAAGTAAAATCTTAAATGTAGAGATTATTTAAAAGTAAAATCTTAAAAAGTAAAAAATAAAAATAAAAAGTAATATACATTCACTGTAGAAAACTCAATCATTATACAAAGGTATAAATAAGGCACACATCTCTTAATATTTAATCAGCAGCCAAAGACCATTATCATCAATCATTTGTTAATATTCTTCCAGAATCCTCCATGCTTATGCACACATATACGTAGATAAATGATTTTACATAAATGAGATTATACTCCATATGCAATATTTTATAACATCTGTTTTTATTTAACACATCATGAGCTTTTGTCACGTCAATGAATACAGAGACTGAACCATTAATGACTGTGGTTAGCACATTGTTCCTGTCTCCTAGTAACTCTCTCTTGGAAAAAGCAACCATTGCATATTCCATGTGGTCCTAGTGAGAAAGAGATTCATAGCAGTCTCTCCCTACTTGGTGTATAGCAAGGAATCAGCTGACTTAAGGCTGACAAATAAGAGTTCTCTATGCCCTTAGCTAGAGGAATTTCCTAAGGCCAATCAACATCATCTCTGAGATTTAATATATGACCACTGGGACAAAAAAAGTCTCACTTCCCTTGGGATTGAGAATTATTAGGACATTATAAACTAAAGTTGCCTGTAACCTTTTTCACTGACTTCAAGAAGGAAGCTGTGATAGGAAAATTGAAACCAAATCACAAAAAGCAGCAGAGATAAGCAAAGATGTGAGATGGGCAAGAAGAAAGAGACTGATATACTGGACCCTGGATCCAGCCATGCCTAAAGCTACTTCATCTGGACTAGTCAGTGCTGCCATGTGGTAACATATGCTTTCCTAAAAATCACTCTACTACACAAAGTTGTTCAATAAAAACCCCATGGTTTATGTGGAAAATGAGGCTAGGAGTACAACATTCATTCAAAAACTTGGTCACTATATTATACAGCAGGAACTAACATAACACTGTATGTTAACTATACTCAAATTAAAAAAATCTTTAAAAACCCTACCAAGAAAATATTATGTGTTTATGAAGACCGAATAACACCTGACTGTTCTAAAAAACAAAACCCTCAAAAACCCAAAATCAAAAACTTCTGTCCGTGACACATACACAAAAACATACAAACCTAATAAAAATGGTAGTAGCACAGTTTTATACCTATTAAGTGGTTATGAAATAAACACATAAATACTGAAATAAATAGAGCACTATATTTTGAAGACCTGAAGTTTGCTTGTGGAAATAGGCGTCAGAGGAGTTGTGGCTTGTTATTGTGAAGTGGTGGGAGAGTTATCTGAAATCAGACTCTGAAGGAAAATTCTAATGCTTAGATATGGACGGGTGTAACTCAAAATACACACAATGAACTGAGGTAGATGTAAGTATATTTTGTGCATTCCTATGTGACTTGATTCAGCTGAGTGTATTTTTCTGCTTTTACCTAGTGTTTCTGGCTGACAAAAATCACACTAAAGCAAATACAAAATTTGCTTTATGCTCAAATTCTTCTCTAATACATTAATTACAAAGGAATAGACAAGTATTATAGCAGTCCATATTTGATTATGCAAATGAATAAATTCTCTTTATGTTGTTGTTTAAAATAATCTGTTTTATTCCATAGTCTATATGAACAGTAATACATGGCTACTTAGTATTCAGTTACATAGTAGGACAATTTAAATCCCAAACTAGTTTTCTGCATCTCTTTTTTTTCCTGAATCTCTTAACAAATTTCTAGACTATCTTTCTCTACTTTTGGTTTTTGTATACTCAAAGATTGAAAGTCATTTCAATATTAATATCAAGAAAACATCATTAACAGGCACCTGGGCAGCTCAGTGATTGAGCATCTGCCTTTGGCTCAGGTCATGATCCCCGGGTCCTGGGATGGAGTCCTGCATGGGGCTCCGGGCAGGGAGCCTGCTTCTCCCTCTGCCTGTGTCTCTGCCTTTCTCTGTGTGTCTCTCATGAATGAATAGATGAAATCTTAGAAAAGAAAAGAAAGGAAAAGAAAAGAAAAGAAAAGAAAAGATCATTAAGAAGGTTATATGGACCCTAAAAAGACATAAAGATTCCAAAGCCAAATAGAAGTGATTTTTTTAAAATAATACTTAACATCATAATCTACAACACAACTGACCTTTCAAACATAATCAAAGGTTGATTACAGAATTGTAGCTTGGACCTAAGAATTCTTGGCCAGTTTCAGAATAATTTTCTTTTATGGATTCTGATACTTCAAAATCCATAAAAACTCTCACAGAGATTGCAATATTAAATCAGTTCATGTCAATATTGTATCTCAAATCATCTAACTCTGCATATAAAAAGTTTTCCCCTGATTTATCACTTTAGCTCTTGTTTGTAAAAAAAAAAAAAAAATTAAAGCCTACACTTGTGACAGTCTTGTCACTGATGCTCCCAGTGAGTACCTGAGTTTGGAGCAAAATTGGCTTCAAGTATACTGCCAGTTTGTATTATTCTTGCCAAGAGAAGAGAGTGAACATCCCATAGACAAATTGTTCCATACACTGGCTGTGACCTATTGCCTTTGGAACTCCTAAGTAGAGTTTATGCTTTTCAGATAAGGAGACATAAAAATGTTCCTCAACTCACTTTAGCCTCAGACCTGGGTATTTTTTAAAGTCACTAGAAAGGAGTCAGGTAGGAAAAGGTTTTATTCTCATTCTTATCTCTATGTATGATTTTGTGGCATCATACAATTCTGTTGTGAAACTAATTCAAATAACCATTTAATATGCATGTACTTTCAGTTCTGGGGCACCTCATAAAATAATATTCTATGGACCAAAGGTGGGTAAAATTTTCTGTAAAGAGCCTAATAGTAAATATTTTAGGGCCTTGTGGACCATACAGTCTCTGTCCCAACTACTCAACTCTAAAAGTAAACATACAATACATAGACAAAAAGGTCTGGCTGTGTCCAATAAAACTTTACAGTAGTCCTCCTTTATCCCTGGGGAATATGTACCAAGACCCCCAGTGAAACTGAACCCTGCAGTGCCTGAAACTATAGATAGTACTGAACCCTATATATACTATGTTGTTTCCTATACACACATACCTATGATAAAGTTTAATTTATAAAATAGGCACAGTAGAAGACTAACAATAACTAATAATAAAACAGAATAATTATAACAATAGACTAATAAAAGTTACGTGAATGTGGTGAATATTGTACTGTACTCACCCTTCTTGTGGTGATATGAAATGATAAAATGCCTATGTGATGAGATAAAGGAAGGGAATTGATTTAGGTGTTCTGATGTACTGTTAGATGACATGTCAGAAGGAGGAGCATCTGTTTCTGAACCACAGCTGATCTTGGGCAACTAAAACTGCAGAAAGCGAAACCATAGATAAGGAGGAATTGCTGTATTTACAAAAACAGACAGTGGGATGGATTTGTCCAGTGTATCATAATTTGCCAATCCCTGCTTTGGACCAATAGCCTCCAATTTCTTTTAATGACACCTTGGGGCAGTCTCTTTACGCTCAGAGACCTGAACTATTTCGGCTTCAACTGGTGCAGTTATTATTTTTATCATAAGTAGAATTTTACCTGAAATTAGATTTGATTAAAAAATTTCATTTCTAATAAAGGGAAAAACTTTAACTTCCTTGGACTAAATAAAAAACCTGCTGCTTTAAAATTTTAGATGATTCAGGCAAAACATTCTTAAAAATGGTAACAGGTGATAGGGAGTAGGGGCCTGGCTGGCTCAGTTGGTGGAGTATGTGACTCTTGATCTCAGGGTCATGAGTTCAAGCCCCGCGTTGGGTATAGAGATTACTTAGAAATAAAATCTTTTTAAAAAAATTATGAGGTGCACTTGGGTGGCTCAGTGGGTTGAGGATCTGACTTCTGGTTTGGGTTTTGGTCATGATCTCAGGGTCATGGGATCAAGTCTTGCATTAAGCCCCTGCCCCCTCCCTTACTCATGCTTTCTTTCTCTAAAATAAATAAATCTGTTTTAAAAATTATGACATGCAGTACACATATGCTTTGATGTTACCAGAAACTTACTTTCTCACATAGTAGATAAAAGCATTTAAACAGGCAACTTTAATAGCTCTAAAAATGCTATCTGCTTATAATTTCTCCACTTAGACTTTTTCTAAGCATAATGTTTAAGGTACCTTAAAAGGTCCGAGAGATAGAGGGAAAAAAAAGAAGACCCAAGAGATGTGATATGGTATAGTAAAAAAAAGCACCAATTCAAGAATCCATATTTGGATCCATTGCTAGATTGTGAGCTCCTGGAAGACAGGTACTAAATTATCTTCTTTGTCTTTTTTCTAAGTAATCTCTACATTCAAGGGGAGGTTCAAATTCAGGACCCCAAGATCAAGAGCCACATGGTCTACCAACTGAACCAGTCAGGCACCCCAACACCAAACTCAATTTTTAAGGCAAACATAAATTCACTATTAGATGACTAGGAAGAGAATAAATTCAGGGAGTTTGTTTGCTCTTTTCACAATCCATAAGGAAAATAAGCATATCTCTCCTAGTGAGCAACAAAAATAATAAGTTAGTATTTGGAGATACCGTTTTATACCTGGGAAATTAACATGTTTAAAACACATAAAAGCTAATAATTACTGGACTGTAACAAAAATCACATCCTCACAAGGACTCAGAAATCCCTTGCGTGCAATTCTGAAATCCAAAAAGTCCTGGAAACTGAAAATGTTTTGTATTTTTAGGAACTTATTTGACAGTCAAATTGATCTAACCTAAACTTATTTGGCAGTACTATCTAACCTGAACTGATGAGGCTATTTACTGGTATTCATTTACCCCGTATGAATAATCATACGGTTTGCTACAAAAAATATTACCATATTTGAACATGCAGTGTTTCCCCTGAATTCCCTGGGATGTTACAGAAGTTACAGTATATGGCATTTGGTTTTACTCAAGCACGCCAGACAACGCTAGATCTTTTCCCAGTTGCTTTACAAGGAGAAATTTAGAACCCCATTTTAGCCTCCAAGGCAAAGAGCCCAGAGCCAATTCAGTCTTTCCTGCTGCCATCTTGAGAAGTAGTTGAGGCTGAGCAAACAGTTCCGAAAGCCCGCCAGTCATGACGTCAACGGGAAACAAAAGCGTTTCAGCGACCACCTAGAAAGTCAATGTTATCACTTTTGTGGTCAATGATCCGTCAAGAAAGAACATCTTGATCTTTCAAAAAGTACTTATCTATTTTTATCACTGGACATTGGACAATCTAGGGTCAGAATTAAGTGACTAGCTCTTAGCTCTGCCACAGTAGTATCTGTTCAATAAATATTTACCACTGACTGATCCACATCTTGGCCAGTCTGTAAGAATTTCTCTCACATTAAGTGTGGGCAGCAACAAATATTTGTTTAGAGAAAGAGTAACTGGAAGCCTTATGCTGGCTCCGCTCCAGCAATGAATCCATCATTACTTCATGGAACTGGCACACTCCCCACGATCTCATGGACCCCACCCTCTGGCCGGCGGGATCGTCTCTAGGGACCTCAATCAGAGATCCTGTAGTAAACAGCTCGAGTTATTCCCGTAACGCTAGCGGTGGTGGACCTGCCTATGCCCTAGGGTGGGATACTCTGGGCTTGGATAAATGAAGACGACGTAAATGCAAACCACAACGCCAAGGTTTCCCGACATCATTTCCTCACAAGGAAAAAAAGCAGACTCAAAACCACCCCTCTGAAGATGCGGGTCTTCCGAACTCCAGGGTTACAGGGTAAGACAATCCGCCACACCCCACCTACGTTGGGCGCACTGCCTAGGAGCCGAGGCACCACCCCGCTCCTGCGCAGGTTGTAGGCTCCTCCCTCCAGGAGGCTCTTCCCCACCCTCCTCGGCTACTTCCGTCCGTCACCGAACGCCCTCAACGCGCTTGCGCCGTTTTGATAGGCCTCTCGGGTAGCAGAAATCTGAGCGCCGCCGCTCTGGAACCGCCCCCGCCTCCTCTTCGCCCCGCCCACGCTCTAACCGGCCCCTCCCGAAATCTCGCGAGGTTAGGTGCGCGTCCGTATTTTGCGGGCATCTGGCTCTCCCAGCTGCTGTAATTGCTGCTGCGGGAGAAATTGGAGCCGCTGTCGTCGGCGCGCCCGCCCTCCCCCACAGAGAGCCACCGCCTCTTCGCTCACTCTCCCTGTACACCTATCGCCGGGAGCGGCGGCTGCAACAGTCCCTGGACCCACCGCCACCTCCTCAGGCTGCCGCTTGACTGGTCGTTCCCGCAGCGCGGCAGCTGACGGCGGCCCCCTGCTCCTCACCGGCTCCTCACTCTAGATCGTCTCCTCCGTCCCTATCCTCGCCCGGGACCCACCTCCTCACGGTCTCGCCGGGGAGGAGGACGACAAGGAGGAGACGAAAGTCACCCTCCCTCCAGGCGGCGCCGGCCCCCTCACCCGCGGGTGTGTCCTATAAATGGCGTCGGAAAGCGACACCGAGGAATTCTTTGATGCCCCTGAAGATGTGCACCTAGGGGGCGGCTACCCTGTAGGGTAAGTAACTGGAGCTATGGCCCAGAAGCCGGGCGCTCCGGTCCCCCGGTTTCCCCTGTGCCTTCCCCCCGGCACCCCTCCCAGGTCTCGCTGTGTCCGCCACCGCTGCTTCTCTGTTCTCACTCCCGCACTACAGAGGGATTCGGGGGAGGGGGAATGGCCCACCTTGGCAAAACCTCCTCCTTTCCCTGGGGAGCGGTCCCTGGGGCTAAGGAGCCCCTTTCTTGTCTTGCCCTGCTTTCTTCGAGGTGGGACACTTTACGTGTCCGAGAGCCGGCGATTTGTATTTGTGAGGTTCAGCGTTTTACCTTCGAAACATCCGTTTTGGCCTTGGGGACCACAGAGCAGTAACAGAAGAAATTGCACTTCCCGCTGGTTCTCTTCTTTTGCCGCTAACTTACCTATTCGTTTCGAAGGTAGCTTTAATTATCCACCGCCCTCTTCGTTGTATAGAAAGAAAAGGAGCGGCAGAGGGAAAGGTTGGATATTTACTTAGGAAAGTCCTCTAGCTGATGTACCTACATCATCAGTGTTTTACTAAAATAGTACCTCACCGTGAGGCAAAGGAAATCGAAGACACGGTCCTTACCATTAGGGAGAATGCCGTCTTAAAAGGATAGCCGGCCACAATTACAATTGTACATAACCAACTACAGAAATACAAACAAGTGCTGAGTAATCTGTTCGTTGGAAGAGCCACAGCTTTGTCTTGTTTATCTAATTCTGCAAAATGTTTTAATGATGATTAGTTTGAGAGATTCTGAGTAAGAAAGTGCAGTAGTTGGAATGCTTTGCTTGTCTGGGACTGCTTGACTGGGACTTCTACTTACCGACTCCTCCACTTTTAAAAGTTGAAACAGGATTTAAAGCTATTTTGCCGAACTCCTCTACGGACTTGGGTGGAAATAGAGGCAGTGAAATATATTTTCATGCTGTAAGAACTCGAGAATTAGTGAAATTTGTATATTAATGTAAGTAGACACTTATACGGTTACAGGAATTTAGCTGCCTTCAATTCCCAAATTTTCCCCATGGAAGAAACACTGCTTGATGCAAATAAAGTTATTTGTACTTTCTAGAAGTCATTCTAAAGCTTAATATATTTTATATATAACATATAGCAAAAAAGTCACAGCAGCAAAATCAGAAAGAAATGTACGTTGTAGATGGCAGATGTGTTTCCACCAGCCTTCCTATCACTATTACGAGATTTTTGGGTGGCAAGGCCCAATCTTGAGTTGGCACTGAGTCTCCTTCAAGTTCAGTATCTGAAACAAGTTCATAGCTAGATGGTACAGGATTGAAAATACTTTTGGCGTTCCAAAATGTTTGGATTCCCTTGAAATTAAATTTTGTTTTTGTTGCTTTTCCCTTTGAACTGTCGATTTAGGTTGAATGATATACCTAATCGATTAATGCTTTTGAGTATGTGTGGAGTGGGGAAGGAAATAACTATGTATATGATTGTAATCATTTTAGAAATATGTGAATATTGTTCCTTCTCAGTGAACGAAACATTTAATTTTGAAGAACAGTTATATCAGGAGTTTATTTTGTCTAGTACTTGGCACAGAAAGAACCCAAATGTCCATTCCCTTGTCCTTTCTTGGAATTAACAAATTTAACTTCACACAGTGGTTACTTTGAGAGGAAGTATGCAGAACTTGGAGCTATTTAACTTATTTAAATCCAGTGAGTCATTTTGATAGAATTGATAGAATCACTTCTTGCCTCTTGGGATAATAGAGCTTCTCAAGTACTTTGATCCTTTGATAGTAGGTGAAAAGTAAAAACGTCTCTTGGGACCTAACCTTCTAATTTTAACTCTAACTTCTCCAAATATTAATGGTGTTGAACTCTATGGGTAAAGCTATAGTGTCAGTCTGTGAATTTCATGGCTCCCATCTGTATTAGTAGGGGGGATTTGGAAGAGAATTAGGTTCGTCCGGACAGTTGCATCTGAAAAGAACTAGTAGTACTGGGAGGACTGAAAATGGTTGTGGCATCATTGATATTTCCTCTGTTGTGACAGGTTTTGTCTTTCGTGTAAGGTACCTTGAAGAGAAATGCAATGAGAAATCTTGATTTGTGGAAATAGATGGTATCACTAGATATCTGGTCACCAGAAATATCTTCTGTCCCTTGATTGAACTGCAGTGGCACACCATACAGACTCTTAAGAATTTAACAAGCTGAGTTTGCAAACTTTAAGAAATTTTCCTTGCTGACGGGTGTACCACAGTACATAGATCATTTCATCAAATTGTAGTGAACCGGACAGCCCCGGTGGCTCAGCGGTTTAGCGCCACCTTCATTCCGGGGTGTGATCCTGGAGACCCGGGATCGAGTCCCATGTCGGGCTCCCTGCATGGATGGAGCCTCCTTCTCCCTCTGCCTGTGTCTCTGCTCCTCTCTCTCTCTGTGTGTCCCATGAATAAATAAAATAAAATCTTTAAAAAAGAAAAACAAATTGTAGTAAACTGATTCACAAGTGAAAGTTATCTCATGTTTTGTTAATCAGAATCCAAATACACAGTCCATTTCCTGAAATTGATTTATTTCTTCTGTTCCCTTCAGTGGTGTCTTCAGTTTTGTTCTACTCTTTAGAGGTTAAAGATCAGCCCAGTTTCTTAATAGAAAGACTTCATTCCAGTACTGCCTACTTTTCCACAGTGGCAGATCTTCTCCAATTGCCCAGCTTTGCAATATTCACCACATATGTTTATATTTTTTTAATTTAATTTTCTTTTTTTAAGATTTTATTTATTTATTCGTGAAAGAGAGAGAGAGAGGCAGAGACACAGGCAGAAGGAGAAGCAGGCTCCATGCCAGGAGCCTGATGTGGGACTCGATCCCGGATCACACCCTCGGCCAAAGGCAGGCGCCAAACCGCTGAGCCACCCAAGGATCCTGTATTTTTTTAATTTTCAAAAAGATTTTTATTATTTGAGAGAGAGCACAAGCAGGGGGAGCAGCAGAGGGAGAGGGAGAAACAGGCTCCCCACTGAGCAAAGAGCCCAACTTGGGCTTGATCCCAGGACCCTGGGATCCTGATCTGAGCTGAAGGCAGATGATTAACCAATTGAGCCACCCAGGCGCCCCTATAACACCACATTTATAATGCTTAAGTTTGATTGATATTTTAGGTCAGATTTCCTTGTTTTCTCCATTTTTACGTATGAGGAACCTTAGACTCAGAGAGATTAATGAATTGGCTTATGAAACACAGCTTGTAAGTGATAGAATTGGGATTTGAAGCCAGTTTTTCAGACTCATAGTCCAGTATTTTTTTTTCCAGTACATCATAGCTATGCCACACTGTGTGTAAGTGTGTGTAGAGATTCTGGAGTAGAATGCTTTAGGACCAGCTTGCTGAATTGAACTGATGCATCTATTTAAAACTGGCAGCCCACTTTTCAGTTCTCTTGGCTAGAAATTCCCACTTTTCTCTTTCAGGAATGTTTATTTTGTCAGATATGATTTTTTTTTTTTTGGTGGGCAGAAAGCAAAATTTATTGAGAGTACAAAGCTTCTGAGGAGGGAGGGGACCCAAGAGGGTTCCCTAAGATAGGGATTTAATAACATCATACCATGTTACAGCTAGAAGGGGCATCTAGTTAAATTTCTGCATATAAATTATTGTGGGGGCACCTGGGTAGCTCAGTCAGTTAAGTGCTTTAAGTGTCTGCCTTGGGTTCAGGGTTCAGGACCCTGGTGGGTTCAAGCCTGGCAGCCCCACATCTGACTCCCTGCTCAGCAGGGAGCCTGCTTCTCCCGCTGCTGCTCCCCCTGCTTGTTCTCTCTCACTCACTCACTCTCTCTCTGCTAAATAAATAAATAACCAAATAAATAAATAAATACATACATACATACATACATACATAAATAAGAAAACCAAAGCCTAACGAGGGAAAGTGACTTGTCCAAGGTGCCACAGCAAATTAATGGCAATTAGGACTAGAATCCAGGTCAGTTTTGCAGTCTTTCATTCTTTTTGCTACTTTGCTATGTTTTGATAAAGCAGGAAAGGGAGGAGGAAGTGTGGTATAGTAGAAAAAGCCCTGGACTCTGAGTCATTTCATTTCCTCATCTTTAAATTGAGATTACAGCCTGAGAACTTCCAACTCTAAAAGTCTGTCATCGTGTTGAGGTTTAATAGTGTGCTTTTATTGGTAAGCTTTTGTTCTTGGGAAATCTTTCCATGATTTTCAGATGAATGCTCCTGCTAGTTGAATGGATCATACATACACTAAAGACTGGCAGTAAGAACATGTTATAAAAATAAATGTGACATTTTGAGCATTCTATATTTTTTAGTGGCAACCAAAATATTTTTGAGGCTTTGAAAGGATGGATAGAATGGTAACATTTTTAGGATAGGAAAGGATGAGAAATCATTCAATGCAGCCCTCTGATTTTTTAAAAATATTTTATTTATTTATTCATGAGAGGCAGAGACATAAGCAGAGGAAGAAGCAGGCTCCATGCAGGAAACCTGACATGGGACTCGATCCTGGGACTCCAGGGTCACAACCTGAGCCTAAGGAAGACACTTAACCGCTGAGCTACCCAGGCGTCCCATACCCTCCCATTTAACTGAGAGAAACCTAGGTTTAGAGAGGGAAGGTCAACCCATTGCTGATTAGTGGCAGACTTGAAACTATAACCCAGGTCTCCTGATTCTTCATTTGTACCATGCTGCCTTGTCTGTGGAAGGAGGGAAAGTATTGCTAGCTATCCCTGCTCTAGGTTACTGGCACTTACCCTATTAGTGGGGTATTAAGATGGTCTCCTATCTATGGTGGTTCTGTTTTGTCATGCCCTGATGTCAGAGGACATGGACTGTTCTGTCTAGGATTCTAGCTTTTGCCCACTAATTTTCTCCAGATCAGGATGAAAACCGGTGGCAGAATAGTTGATCTAAGAACAGTGATTGTTACTCAGTTTAGTTTCAGGAGTCTAGTAGGAGCCCCAGTCAGTCTTTTTTTTTTTTTTTTTTTTTTTTTTTAAATAGGCTCCATGCTCAACATGGGGCTTGAACTGACGACCTTGAGATCAAAAGTTGCATGTTCTACCATCTGAGCCAGGCAAGTGCCCCACTAGTCTTTCATTTTAGATTGGAGTAATGGTGAAGTCTTTATTTTTTTTAAGTCATGAGAACTGAGATCAGACTGTCCTGAAGAATTGTTCAATCTGAAAACAAAAAGTTGCATAGCCGCCTTTGTTGAAAACTTAAGCTTCTCACTTTACTTAGGCATCAGAAATATTTCCCTCTGAAGTGAAAATAGATACAAATTTCGATTAAAAACATTTGTGCAATATGGGTTACTTTAGGAAAGATTCCTTAAAATGGCTGTTCATAGACTGGCATTTAATCAGATTATATTTATAAATCCCAGATTATTGATTGCTTTTGGCTTTGTGGATTGATAGAAATATATTTGTAAAAGCTGTTTATCACACCCACGTAATTTCATGTTGAAGCGGGGCGGGGGGGGGGTGGTGGTGGACAGACCTACATGTAAGGTAAATTCAGGCTCTAAATTTAGTGACCTCCAACTGTCAATTGGTGATTCATGGAGATAGGACAGTTCGTATTAGTATGGCAGTTTGGGGGCTCACTTTCAATCTGTACAAACTCCTGTAAACTGAAAAGCTTACTTGGCTCTTGTGATAACCTACTGCATAACATAGAGTAGATAAAATTTAATTTTTAAGATGTTGAAAACCTATGTAGTTTTAGGATGTTGGCAATTCAGTGGTGGGCTCACTGAACAGTAAATAATTTCTGATTTTTGGTATTTGAGACTTACTGGGTAACCTTTACATTATACAACCTTCCTTGTGTTCTCTTCATTGTTTTAACTTTGACAAAGTCAGGTGAATTTACCAGGCAAACCCCTTAAAGATGCTGTTTGTTTCCTCCTCATACTCTGCATGCAATTCTGGTAATTACTTCCTGGGGTAGTGTAGGTGGAGGAAGGGTTTGGTTGATGGGGGTGGTGATTGAGGCACAGGGGGTGAAGATAGCCCCAGTAGCCAATATAGAGACCAGGTTATAAGGCTGCTTCCTGGAGCGTAGATAATTGAGATAAAACAAAGCACACCATTTACTATTGTTTTAGATTCGCATCTACACAGTGTGAATTAAATAATCCTTTTTGTAAGAGATTAATAGCCCATAAGAAATACCTTAAACAAAATTTAAAGTAACAAAAACTGTAGGTACTTTATGATGTCCTCCTGATATCTAACTTAAATTGATAAATAACCTACATTTCTGTTTTTCTACCCAGAGCTAAACTAATTTCTACAAACTTTCACTCGGTCTGTTCTCTTTTAGCTGTGGGATATTATTCAGATAAACCTTTAATTGGGGGCTTTCCTTACTCTTTAGAGCAGAACCCCATTCTCTTATTTCAGACTGAGTGGGCTTTGTGTTAGTTTGTCATCTCATGATTTAAAATTGAGGAAAAAGCATGTGAAACTTAATGTGGGCCTCATACCTGATGGCAACCCCTATGTTTTTCCCCAGTCAGTATACAAATTTATCTTGGTTGCCATAGCAATCAGCCTATCAGTTATTCTTCTAGCTCCTTTGCCTTGTCTCAGCTACTAGGATTACCATATAATCAGGTTCTGTTAAAGCTCTTCAGGTTTTAGTATTTTATTGCCAGCTGCAGCTGTCTGGCAGTTTATAGTTTGGCATTCCATCTGGGTAAATTAGTTTTAAGTCCGCAAAAACTTTTTGTCTCCAAACATTTTAAGCCTTCAGAATTTAAAAAGAATGCATTTAGGCAACAGTTCCTCACACTAATGTTCCCAGTTCCATTGTTAGTCATTGTCTTGAAGATTGAATACATTGCATCACTGACATCCAATGGCCATCCTTTTGTAATATCAGCTAGAATAAATTTCAAGATCAAGAGTGATCAGTTAAGAAATAAATTTGCAAATCATCACAAACTAGCTGAAGTGACATAAAAGCACCTTGATTCATCAGCAGCTACCAAATAAGCAATCTGACTTCTAACAATAATGATTTCTGTGGGTTATAGAAAGAATGACTCTTAGATTAATTCATTCTAACTTGAGAAAATTGTTTAGAAATTAGGAAAGGTTATCTTTCTTTTGCAGCCTTCGAATAAATGGGAAGGGAAAGGTAAAGACTGGATAGTAGTGGAGGTCGTTATTATAAGCCTTTCTATTTACTTGACAAGTACTTTTTAATCTCTTAAAAACCTCAATAAATGTTTACTTGTCTTGCTAAAAATAAGGATATTGAAGAGGTACCTGGCTGGCTCGGTCAGAAGAGCATGACTCTTGATCATGAGTTGGAACCCCACGCTGGATGTAGAGGTTACTTTTAAAAGGGGGGGGGGGCGTTCCTGGGTGGCTCAGTGGGTTAAGCATCTGCCTTTGGCTCAGGTCATGATCCCAGGGTCCTGGGATCAAGCCCCACATCGGGCTCCCTGCTCAGCAGAGGGCCTACTTCTCCCTCTCCCCTCTATTTCTCCCCCTGCAGCAGCGCGCTCTCTCTCTCTCTCTGTCAAATAAATCTTTAAAAAAATTAAAAACATTGAAGAAGGGATCCCTGGGTGGCACAGCGGTTTGGCGCCTGCCTTTGGCCCAGGGCGCGATCCTGGAGACCCAGGATCGAATCCCACATCGGGCTCCCGGTGCATGGAGCCTGCTTCTCCCTCTGCCTGTGTCTCTCTGCCTCTCTCTCTTTCTCTCTCTGTGACTATCATAAATAAATAAAAATTAAAAAAAAACATTGAAGAAATATTTAGGATTTATAAAATTGGTTTGTGCATTATTAGTATTTGTGTTACTGTTTGGTGCTCATGCTTATTAATATTGTATGATGTAACTTCCAAATAAGCACAGTTAATAATCTCAGGTTAACTGAATTGGACAAGGTTATTAATCTGCTAAAGATTTAGCCAGTATTCCTGTTTCTATACATAACAATAATGTCTTTTTAAACTCAAAGTAGAATTTTAATATTAAGATTATTTTTATTTTTTTACTTTTCAAAACATGTTTATCTTGTTAAACTAGAAGATTATGTACTAAGATTGTAAGTTTGTGAATTAATAAATGTTCCTGGCTTGAATTCTTGTTGAAATCATGATTTGAATGGCTTCGTTTTAAGACTAATATATCCTAATCAAAACTGTGGTGAAATTCTGATAATGCTCAAAAGAGAACTTTATTTTAGTTCCACAAATAGATTTAAGGGCAATAAAAGCTTTACTTTTCCATAGGGCCCTAATCCTGATCATTTTTATATAGAAAGTGAGGAGTGAGGGGGAAGATAAAAAAATTTTTTTAAATGGAAATTTCTGACAGAAAACCTTAATATTTTCCAGTGGGTAACCTGTACAGAGCAAGCCATACCTGTATAAAACCTACTTGACCACTAATTGTCATAGACTATTCCGGTACAAACTCGTTGAACTGTAGGCATTCTTATGAACCACAGGTCAAACTTTCTAGAGAACCAATGAATAGAATGTAGAAGCTGTATTCAAACCCACTTTCTCAGAAGCAAGCATCCTGGTTACTAAGTAGGCTCAAGAGAAGAGGTGGGAGTGTTTTTTTCTGGCATTGCTCTCGAACTGGAAAAACTAGCCAAGGATGAACTTAATATCCATCTCATTTACCCCCAGCTTTCTCCTTCGTTTACCCAGTGTCATTACTACAGAAATTCACTAGCATTTAATAACTTATTGTCCCTTACAACTGAGAAGGGACTGTGATGGCCACTATAACAGCTGGGTCTTTGGGAAGAGTTAGGGAAAGATTGGTTAAATCGGATATAGCAGATGTGTTGGTAAGTGGGATTGGTTAGCATTCCACTTGTGGGGGTAGGTTTATTGGGTTAATGGAAGACAGGTGAGCAGAATGAATAGGTAGTAGCTTGATAAAACTAGTACATTTGTGAGTGGAAGTGAGTAGGTTTGTCAATACTTTGCAATTGATATTTTATCTATATTGGGTTGGCTTTAGAGATTAAGGCTAATGACTGAGATCAGTCTCTTTTCCTTTAAGTGAACTTTACTGTCCCTATTTTGTTCCAGGCCATAGCTCTTGGCTGTTGACCTTTAACTTTTGCCTTATTTCCCAGCAGAGAGAGATGTTCACAGCTGCTATGTAGTAGCAACAAAAGGTTTAGATGGTAATAGGGATGGTGAGTAGGCATGCTCTGTGGTGTTCCACTTCTCTTCACATTTTCTTCTACTTTTGAACTTCCTGGTTTTCCCAAATCTGCACCCCCACTCCTACCCCAGTTCCTATAAGAGTAAAGACGGAGGAAATGGAGGGGGCTGAGGCAAGGACAGTGGTTTGGATTTATGGAACCTTTGTAACTTGAGGACATCCTGTACTCAGCAAATATTAAATGTGAACAGTGAAGCCTTGGGAGGTGTTGTCAGTTATCCCGTAGTCATATCAATTTCTTGTTATCAATTTTTTCTTCCAGGGATGAATGGGTTCATAATAAGTATTATAGTCCTGTGTGTTGTTATGTGTAAAGAATAATGCCATGCTGTCAACCAGTGTTGGGCATGAGTTTTCAAAGGTACTTCTTTAGTCACATTATCTCTTCTGATTATCCTGCAGCTCTATGAGGCAGAAGGGACAATTTTTGTGGGATAGGTAGGACAATTTTTATCCTAATTTTGCAAATAAAACTCAGTCCAAGGTAGATAAGGGCTAGCCAACAGAAGTGGAACTTCACTACTTTGTGGTAATTAGATTATGGTTTTGAATGAAAATATAAAACGTTAGGTCTCTCCCTACTTTCCTTTTCTAAACTGTAAACATTTGTGATGTTATATTTTAAGTGTGAATTGTTAGAGTGATGAGACTAACTCTCCTGCCATTTGGGTATGTATAATTTATTGTTTAGAAAAATAAAAAGCAGGGGAACCTGGATGGCTCGGGGGGTTGGGCATTTGCCTTCAGCTTGGGTCAAGATCCTGGAGTCCCAGGATAAGAGTCTCGCATCTGGCTCCCTGCTCAGCAGGAAGTCTGCTTCTCCCTCTCCTCTCCCTGCTTGTGCGCTCACTCGCTTCCTCAAATAAGTAAATAAAATCTCTAAAAAAAAAATAAAACAATAAGCAGTATTTTTCATGTTCTTTTTAAGCTTTGATGGAATTGATTATGGTACAGTAGCTGGGTCAGAAAATGACCTTGCTGCTGCAAGAGCTGGAATCCCAGATACTTCTAACTACATTTCGTGGAGTATGTTCCTTGTTCCTAAGAGAAAACCCCTCAAGATGTGAGCTATTGCTGATTGGGCTTCTGTGCTTCATCAAAAAGTCTTGATCCTGGATTTTTTTTTCTGTGTTTCTTTTGGAGATTGTTGTCACTTGTTTACTTAGGCCACAGTTTTGGCGAGGGGGGCGTTGTTTTGCTTTTTTGGTATAACTGATCATATTTTTGGCTACAAGCCACTAATTGGAAACACAATGCTTCTTTTTTTTTCTTCTCCTTGAAAGCTGTTTTCTAGCAGTCACAATGAATGCATGTGGTAGTTATTAATATTTTCCACCTAATCAAACCTCTTTTGGCTGTCAAATTAGTAGGAAAAAATGCATTCCTCGTAGCTAATTAGAAAAATAACATTATCAGTAATTACTATTTAAGATCTAAGATTGAATAACCTTTTTTATAATTAATAATAAATGTGCCACTCAGAATGTTTTATGTAAATAAGCATTTAAGGTAATTTGAGATTTTTCTAGAGTATTGAGTCTTTAATACATATTCATTAAAGTATGCAAAAATAGAAATTCAAATACATAAAGCATAGTTATATAATATAAAATTTATAAAATAAAATGCTTAATATTAAATGTACTGAAGTATGCTTATTTTTCTATTCATGACATGGAAGGAGAACATGAATAATTAAAAGCTATCAGTTACACCAAAACCTCAGTTCAGTCATTAGTTTACAACCTCTTTTTCCATCGAGGCTTTTATCATAGACAGCAGTAAATTAAAAATAAAAATTAAAAAAAAAGAATGGTTTGGTTTGATTTTTGTTCCTCTGCCCATCTTTGGTAATGAGCAGTAAACTCAGAAGGAGAAAAAGGAAGAATCTCAAAGTCTGAATAATAAGTTCACTGACAATAGAATTGATTTATGTAAAAAATTTTAAAGGAGGATTGTGACAGATTCTTTAAAGTTCAAATTTTTATATAGGCTGATCCTATTGGCATTTACTTTTTTTCTTTAAGTAAGTTCTTCACTCAGTGTGGGACCTGAACTCACAACCCAAGATCAAGGGTCATATGTTCCAACGACTGAGCCAGCCAGGCGCCCCGCCCCCACCTTTTCCTTTCTAAGATTAATACACTATTGCATGTTTTAGATAACTTGCAAAAATCATATTAGCACATTAACTTGCTAAAGCTTCAGATATGGCCCATAGCCCACCCAGCCTCTTGTTTATTTTTAAAGAGTAAGTTACAAAGTGATTTAGCATGACTGTGTTAGTATTGACTTCTCTAGGCAGTCATAAATTTAGTTACCTGTTTCTGTTATGATTTTACTAGAAATTACTTTAAATCATTAAGAGAGAGACGCCTGGGTGGCTCAATGGTTGAGCATCTGCCTTTGGCTCAGCACATGATCCTGGAGTCCCAAGATCGAGTCCCACATCAGGCTCTCTGAATGGAGCGTGCTTCTCCTCCCTCTGCCTATGTCTCTGCCTCTGTGTGTGTGTGTGTGTGTGTGTGTGTGTGTGTTTCTTGTGAATAAATAAATAAAATCTTAAAAAAAATCATTAAGAGATGTGACTTTTATCTAACCCACTTGGGCAAATTGGGACATTGTGAGATAGATGCCTTTTCCTGGAGTTGTTTTTAATGTGGGTATTTATTAAATGTCTGTAAATGTGCAAACTAGAATGTTTTTAGTTTAGAATTCTTGAGTAGAAAAAAAAAAGAATTCTTGAGTAGGCCCAGGGAACAGATATATTTTTCTGTTATTTTTGTTAGTAAATAGATTATCAAGATGTTCTTTCAGGAATATGGCATAAAGCTGCATGAATTATATAAATCAGTTTTGAAAAATCAGATTGTCATTTTAGACAGAATGCACATCATTGCTTAAGGATCTCCTTTAAGTTTGTAATTTATATGTGATTAAAAAAAACAAAAATATGTGACTAGATTTATATTTCTTTATGAAGTTTTCTTTGATTTTATTAAAGATTATTTATAAATGTTGCCACAAAACCTGCTTTAAAAAAAACAGCTATTGTGCCAAATTTTTTTCACCACCTATTCCCATTAATATGGATAAAATCATTATTAGGGTTTTTTAAGATTTTATTTATTTGGTGGGACACCTGGGTGGCTCAGCGGTTGGGAGTATGCCTTTGACTCAGGGCGTGATCCTGGGATCAAGTCCCGCATTGGGCTCCCTGCAAGGAGCCTGCTTCTGCCTCGGCTTATGTCTCTGCCTCTCTCTCTGTCTCTCATGAATAAATACATAAATCTTTGGGAAAAAATATTTTATTTATTTGAGAGAGAGTGTTTATGTGCATGAGCAGAAGGTAGGGGCAGAGGGAGAAGCAGAGTCCCCACTGAGCAGGGACCCTGACATAGGACTTGATCCTAGGACAGGATCATGACCTAAGCTGAAGGCAGACGCTTAACTGACTGACCCCCCCAGGATCCCAGTTATTAGGTATTTTAGATATATTCTACTTCATGGCTTTCATAGTATTTAAAACTAAAAATGGCCTTTCAAAGAATAATAGAAGTAGTAATTCACATCTCTAGGGTTCAGTTAGTTCCCTGTTTGATAATTATAACTATATTCTTGGCTTTTTGTTAATCTTGTTAATAAATTAGTATTGCCATATATCTAGGGAAATATGAATGAGTCCGTTTTCAACAGCTTAGTTAAAACATGACATTAAGGCTGTACTAGGAAAATAAGAGTCATTTGTGATTGCCTAACACTTTCTTTCCTGCTATTCCTAGACTTTTCAGGTTGAGTTGGGATTGTCACTTTTGGTAGCAGCCAACTTAGAGTTGTGAGAATAGGTGTGGTACTGTCACAAATTATTTAATTTGTTTATTTTTACAAATGATTTGATTTTGAAAGGCCAGCAAATGATTTTCTCTTAGATCTCATTTCTTTAACTTGAGTATTGTTATTACTTGAAGATGTTATTTGACTTACCACTTTCTATGAGTGATTTTACTCCTTCATATATGATTAATAAAACTTACCATAAAAATGTACCTAAGTAAGTTGGATGCCCAACTCTTGATTTTGGCTTGGGTCCTGATCTTAGAGTCATGAGATTGAGTCCCACCTCAGGCTTCACACTCAGCATGGCGTCTGCTTGTCTCTCTCTGCTCCTCCTCAAGGACGTTCATATGTGCTCATGCATTCTCTTTATCTTTCAAAGAAATAAAATCTTATATAATAAAATCAGTATATAACACTTCAATTCCAGTTTTAAAAACAAGGCACTTAGAGCAAGATTTAAAAGCTAAAACGGTATCTTATCTAAATTTGAACTGTTTACAATTTTTGTTCAACTCTGTGGTTTTTTGGCTTTGTTTTTGGCTTTGTGTTTGATGTTGTTTTCCTGCCTGGCCTAAGTGGGGAGAAAATCTTCATGCCAGGGTTTTCTGATCACCAGAACCCTTCTGATTCCTAACTTAGACTTAGCCACTTGTGTGTTGGTCTTAGTTTACCATTAGATCTTCCTATTTCAACTTACTGGGTTTTAGAAATCAAAACTCTTTAATTACCTGCTTACTTTAATGACTTGGTAAGGCCTTATCTGTGCTCATAGCCTATTCACCTCAAGAACCTTAGAATCCCTGCACCTTCTTTGTACAGGCAAGCTGTTTTTTTGTTCTGCTCAATTCAGTTCTCTGACAAACTGCATAAGCTTATTTTACTTTTATAGTTTCCTGATGGCAAAGGCAAAAAGAAGAGGATAAAAACAAAATCAAGCTGTAGGGTAATTCTCTGTTAAGCCCTTGGTAGTCATCTTCTTATAAAAAAAAAAAATGTTTCCCCAGCTTTATTCCAGCTGACTCACTTATACTCCTTCTTCCATATCATTGTTCCATTTTACCTCTTTAGGAGTCTGTCAGGAATTTTGCAAGAGGCTCCTTCAAGAGCCAACCACCTTTTTTTTTCTCGGAGCCTAGAAAAAGGTGCGTCCTCTTACTGACAGAAAAAGAAGACTTTGTCCATGTTTTTGTGTGTTGCCAAATTATCTTGGTATATTTTCACCTAGTATAGTACGAAGTCTAGAGATGTGAATGTTAAGTGTGAGATTGCTCTTAATATTTTATTTGTGTACTGCAGGAGGTGGGTCTTTGAGTTCCTTGTTGTTTAGTTGACTATGAAGCAGGTGGCAAATAGAGGTTTAGTTTGCACTCTCCTTCCTCCCTATTCTCAAAAGGCTTACAGATTGTGTTTGTTTGCTTTTCAGATAACAACCCTCAGGTAAGAGGTAAAGGAACATCAAGCCCAAAAGGCAGAAGGATGTGTCTGTAGCTAAAGGGTGAGAACCTTAGAGGTAGGGTGGTTTATGGGATCTGGCTCTTTGAAACCACAGAAATGCAGTGTTCTTTTCAAAAGTAGACTTAAGCACATGCACCATGATTTTAAGGCCTCATTAACCTAGAGCCTCATCATATGAGTGCTGAAGATTTAATTTTAAAATTGGGAAAGGTGATCCAATGATTGCCTGGAGAGAAACCACTTGCTGAAGCTCTGAAAAACCAAGAATCCTACCTATAGTCAGACATGTCAATACCTGATTTCAAAACGTGGGTTTTGCAGTAAGCCAGGCAAAACAGTGCATGCAACTAGCTTCTATTTGGGGGAATTTATAAAGGTTCTTTTTTTATAGATTTATTTATTTATTCATGAGAGACACAGACTCAGAGAGAGAGGCAGAGACACAGACAGAGGGAGAAACAGGCTCCTTGCAGGGAGCCTAATGCGGAACTTGATCCTGGATCCTGGGATCATGATCTGAGCCGAAGGCAGGCGCTCAACCACTGAGCCACCCAGGCATCCCTATAAAGGTTCTTAATACACACTTGTATTGATTGCCATTCAAATCTAGAGCTATTAGTGATTAAATGATTAATTAAGTGATTAAATCCAAATCTAGAGCTATTAGTGATTCTGGTTGTGGAAGGATTTTGAGATTATGTAATGACAGACTTGGGAAGCACATACCTCATATTGCAGTATTTTGATTGAGAAATACTACATCTGAAATATTTCTAGTATCCTTTTTATAACATGAAGAGTGCCCTAAAAAGATTTTGTATATATAGTAATTGAATTTCTATTTATTTATTTATTTAGCGTGAGTGTGTGAAAGGGGTAGGCACAGGGGAGGCAGAGGTAGGAGAGAATCCTTTTTTTAAAAAAAGATTTTATTTATTTATTAATGAGAGACACCGAGAGAGAGATGCAGAGACACAGGCAGAGGGAGAAGCAGGCTCCACACAGGGAGCCTGATGTGGGACCTGATCCAGGGACTCCAGGATCATGCCCTAGGCTGAAGGCGGTGCTAAACCACCGAGCCACCCAGGGATCCTGAGAGACAGAATCTTAAGCAGGCTTCATGCTCAGTGCCAAACCCAACAGGGGCTTGATCTCACAACCCTGAGATCATGACCTGTGCCAAAATCAAGAATGGACACTTAGCAGACTGAGCCCCCTAGGCACTCCCTATTTATTTATTATTAAAGGTTTTAGTTTTTTAAGTAATCTCTGTACCCAATGTGGGGCTCGAACTCACAACCCCAAGATCAAGAGTCACATGCTCCACCTACTTAGCCAGGTAGGTGCTAGTTGAATCCCCTTTTAATGACAACATAATTTTAATTGATATTGATCTAGAAAGTTGGCTATTGACGTTGACCTATATAAGTTAACCTCATTTTGAACATGTTGACTGAGGACAGCTTCAAAATGATATAGATATCTTTAAATAATGATTATAAGTCAATTTACATATCTAGAGATTTTGTCAGTTTGTTACAGTAGCCATCTTGTTTTTGTTTTTTGTGAGGGGACAATATAAGCCAACATAATTAAGCTAATAATATACCTTCCTACTCTTCACTGAGTGCTTTTGAAAAATGTACTTAACTGCATTTATACAGTGGTATTTGCATTTAGGCATATATACTGAATGCACTGTGGGAAAGCTTTGACTGAATTCACACAAGTGCAATTTTTTTTCCTGATCAGTGAACACTATTGAATACTTAGATGAATATTTATATGATGACATTGACCAGGCAATTCCTCCCACTTTTTCTCTTTATTACACACTAACAGATCATAGGGTTAATTGTCCACTTAATTAACTTGGGTGTGGAGTGGAGTTGCCAGATAAAATACAGAACTGCCAGTGAAATTCCAATTTTAGATAAACATACAGAAAATGTATTTGTTATCTGAAATTGGAATTTAACTGGGCAGCCTATATTTGTAGTTGCTAAATCTGGCAGGCCTAGGTGGGGAAGAAGTGGAAGGAGACTGGTGGATATGGGCATAGTTGTGAGATTTAAATACAACTATTGTGTAATGATAAAGGTAGCCTTTATTCTGACAGGAATACTAAAATTTTTTGAGTGCAGTGTTTATTTTAGAGTCCAACACTTTTTTCTGTGAAAGTGCATCAGTGAAAACAAAGCTCAGAAATAACGAAACTTAACAATGTATTGTTTAGGGATAACTTACGCTTTTAAATGATAAAGTAAGAAAGAACAAAAAACAAATCTGGGCTAGTGGTTTCCTCTAAGGGAAAGGCAGCAGATAGAGTAGAGCAACACAGTAGCCATACTGGTCTTGATGCTATACTCATTTTCAGGTGACTTGGTAAATCTCGGTTCCTTTTATTTGTTATGTTTCATAATGACATGCATATACTACATACACTTCTTTGTACATATCAAATATAAAATAACAGTTTAGAAGTTAAAAAATATGTTTCAATGAGAAAATTAGATAATATGCAAAGTTTCACTGCCTATACTTTGCAAAATAAATCCCAAATCCAAAAAGTAAAGAGGCATTCATTTCTTCCTTATCTTCTCCAGGATAGTTAGTATCCTTAGTTCTATATATCATTCTACTTGGTTTCTGGAACATTCACTAAATTGGTTTCTCTTTTTCAGATATATTCTATCTCATCAGTATTTCTCTTAAAATGTGGATATCCCAGTGGTACATAGTTTTATTTATTTGTTTATTTTAAAGAGGGAGAGAGAGAGAATCCCTAGGAGACTCCCTGCTCAGCATGGAGCCTGACATGGGACTTGACCTCACGGCCCTGAGATCATGACCTGAGCTGAAATCAAGAGTCGGACACTTAAATGACTGAGCCATCCAGGCGTCACTGGTACACAGTATTCTTAAGGGTGTTCTTATCAGTGTGAAGTAGAACAGAATTTACCACTCCCCTTGCCCTGGGCATAGTAGTTCTGTTAACTCAGTTTAAGATTACACTAGTTTTTTTCAGCCACCCTATTACAGCCTCTACTGTGAGCAATCAACAAAAATGTCTAAATGTTTTGATCTGGTTTGCTGTTAAGTCATATCTCTCCAATCATGCATTTTACATTTATCCCTACTATATTGCATTCTGTTAAGATTGGGCTTCTTGTTCTAATGTATTAAAATACTTATGAGTCTTGTCAGCTAGTATATTCCTTATCCCTCCTACTTTGTGTCATCTGCAAATTTGGTAGATGTACCATCTGTGTCCACATTCAAGACATTAATAAGAATAAGGGGGGCATCTGGGTGGCTCAGTGGTTGAGCATCTGCCTTTGGCTCAGGCCATGACCCCAGGGTCCTGGGATTGAGTACCATACCATATCAGGCTCCCCAGGGGGAGCCTACTTCTCCCTCTGCCTATGTCTCTGCCTCTCTCTGTCTCTCATGAATAAATACATAAAATCTTTAAAAATAAATGAATAAGTAGGATTGAGGGACCTGGCTGACTCAGTAAAGCATGAGACTCTTGATCTCGGGGTTGTAAGTTGGAGCCACACATTGAGTGTAAAGATCACTTTAAAAAATCTTTAAGAGGGCAGCCCCGGTGGCGCAGCGGTTTAGCGCTGCCTGCAGCCCAGGGCGTGATCCTGGAGACCTGGGATCGAGTCCCACGTCGGGCTCTCTGCATGGTGCCTGCTTCTCCCTCTGCCTGTGTCTCTGCCTCTCTCTCTAGCTGTGTCCCTATGAATAAATAAATAAAATTAAAAAAAAAAAACAACAACAAAAAAATCTTTAAGATGGGTAGCCCAGGTGGCTCAGCGGTTAGCACTGCCTTCAACCCAGGGTGTGATCCTGGAGATCTGGGATTTAGTCCCACGTCAGGCTCCCTGCATGGAGCCTGCTTCTCCCTCCGCCTCTCTCTCTCTCTCTCTCATGAATAAATTAATAAAATCTTAAGAAAAAATAAAAAATCTTTAAGAAAAAAAGTAGAATAGAACACAGGAGAAATTATTTAATAGTTCCTTATGGTTTTTCATTGATCCACTAATCAGCTACCTTGAGTAATGTTCAACCAGTTATAAACCTACCTGAATATATTCTAGCCTACATCTGTTTGTTGTCTACAAGGCTATCTGTGGCTGGCTTAGTCAGTAGAGCATGTGACTTTTGATCTCTAGGTTGTGGGTTGGAGCCCCACATTGGGTGTAGAGATTACTTAATAAAATATTTTTTTTAAAAAAGGATATTGTGAGAGTATTATAAAATTTAGTGCTTAAATCCAGATATTTTTTTTTTGCATGTGTACAATATTCCCTTTATATCATAGGCCAGTAACCCTATCAGAAAAGGAAATTAGGTTAATCTCATATGACAGGCTTTCTGTGAATACTTACTCTTAATGATTATCTTTTACCCACACCTAGGGCCTTTAAACCATTAATGTACTTAAGAATTTTGCTTAGAATTGAATCTGTGTATAGTTTTTACATCTACTTTCCACTGTTAACCATTGAGTGTTTTTTTTTTTTCATTTTCTTCTTCCAGACTCTGATTCTTTAAAGGTTTTAGATAAGGGAGTAAGCTGTGTAAATTCTCAGGGTATGCTGGGATATAATTTGTCTAGGACAGGAGAACTGAACTCATTTAGATTATCTAAGTACTTTTATCTCCTTGAATGCTTTGAGATTCAGTTTCCTCATTCTATGATTTGTTTTTCCTTTTCTGGTTTGACTCTCAGTAATCTTAATTGGAAAAAAAGAAAGAATTGAGACAGCCTTTTCCATTCTAATATTTGCCTATACATATAAGCAGACCTGTACCTTTTGTTGTTCTTACTCTGAATATAAATCAAAGCTGGTATTTTTTTTAAATACCAGCACATTCTGAGCACCAATCTTTCTGATATTGTTCTTACAGGTTTTTGCAGTTTTCTTTGGATATGTGCCCATTCCATCCCTACAATTTCTTCTGCATGTTTTCCTTTAAAATATTTTTTATGACATGACATTGTGGAGATGCAGTGAACAAAATTCGGACCATGAGAATTTCTACAGGATGAACAACCTAGTTTCTTTTTGTTGTTTGGTTGGGTTTTTTTAAGACTTAATTTATTTTATTTATTCATGAGAGAGAGAGGCAGAGACATAGGCAGAGGGAGAAGCAGGCTTCCTGTGGAGAGCCTGATGTGGAACTCAGTCCCAGGACCCCAGGATCATGACCTGAGCCAAAGGCCAGATGCTCAACCACTGAGCCACCCAAGTGCCCCAAGACTTAATTTTTTTCTAGAGCAGTTATAGGTTCATAGCAAAATTGAGAGGAAGGTATCGAGATTCCCCATTTACCTCCTCCCACTCACACATGCATAGCCTCCCGCATTATCAACATCCACATCAGAGTGGTGCACTTGTTACAGTTGATGAGTCTACACTGACATAATCACCCGAAGTACATAGTTTACCTGAGGGTTCACTCTTGGTGTACATTCTACAGGTTTGGATAAATGTATGACATGTACCCCTCATTATAGTATCATAAAGAGTAGTTTCACTGCCCTAAAAATCCTCTTCAGGATGAAAAACCTATTTCTTCAATATATAAACTGCAAGAAATAAGAGATTGAAGGGGAACCTATTGATTGAGAGAGCCAATCGACTGATTGTAACACATGGACCTTATTTGGGTATTAATTGAAAGGAACCAGCTGTAAAAAAAAATTTGAGATAATCTGGGCAATATGAATTCGTGACTGTATAATAGTGTATTGTTAAATTTGATAGTAGTACTGTGATTTTTTTTTTTTAAAGATTTTATTTATTTATTCATGATAGTCACAGAGAGAGAGAGAGAGGCAGAGACACAGGCAGAGGGAGAAGCAGGCTCCATGCAGGGAGCCCGACGTGGGATTCGATCCTGGGTCTCCAAGATCGCGCCCTGGGCCGAAGGCAGGCGCCAAACCGCTGCGCCACCCAGGGATCCCCTACTGTGATGTTTTAAATAGAAGTCTTTTTTATTTTTTTTAAAGATTTTATTTATTCATGAGAGACACGGAGAGAGGGGCAGAGATGGGCAGAGGGAGAAGCAGGCTCCATGCAGGGAGCCCGATGTGGGACTCGATCCTGGGTCTCCAGGGAGCCTGATGTGGGACTTGATCCCGGGACTCCAGGGACCCCGATGTGGGACTTGATCCTGGGTCTCTAGGGAGCCCAATGTGGGACTCAATCCCGGGGTCTCCAGGATCACGCCCTGGACCGAAGGCGGCGCTAAACCGCTGGGTCACCCGGGCTGCCCAGAAGTCTTTTTTAGATACATAACATTTTTATGGGTAAAAATAAAACAGTTTCTGGAATTTGCTTTAATATAACCTGGCAGGGGTGTGGAGGGAAGAATATTGATACCATTATTGAACATTGTCAATATGTTGTCTATGTGGGTTCATAACGTTCTCCCAATTTTGTATACATTTGAAATGGCCGTAATTCAAAGCTGGAAAAACTCCCCCAGAATATATTTCTGTGGTCACATTCATTGTTACTAGCAGATTCAGGGCTAAACCCCATATCTCCTGAATCCTCATGTTATTTTACTATATAGCTAAACTTCTAGCCCCTCTACTTCCAAATTGATGTCATGTTGCCCTTTCAGTCTCTGGGTCCCCTGTTCTTCCCTGGGCAATTTGTGGTGGATTTGGATTATTAAAGCTTTGGATTTTCAAAGCCTTAATAAGTGGCCAATTTTACTTGATTGGCTACCTACCCATGTGAAACCATGACCCGTTTTTTTTTTTTTTTTTTTTTTTTTTTTAGAATTATTAGGGAAGTTCACAGGCTGCATGGGTTGTTAAAATCAGCAAAGAGCCTTGTGTCCTAATCCTAACTAGGCCTTTGATCTTAAGTTCTAGGATGGTCCGGATCATATTGGCTTTGTTCACTGTTTTACACCCAGTGCCGGGCAGCCTGGGTGGCTCAGCAGTTTAGTGCTGCCTTCAGCCCAGGGCATGATTCTGGAGACCTGGGATCAAGTCCCGCATCGGGCTCCCTGATGGAGCCTGCTTCTCCCTCTGCCTGTGTCTCTGCATATCTCTCTCTCTCTCTCTCTCTCTCTCTGTGTGTGTGTGTGTGTTTCATGAATAAATAAATTTTAAAAAAATCTTACACCCAGTGCCTAGCATTTTCCATGAATGGAAATGATTTAGCCTCATTTTCCTCACATGTGAAATGAGTTCATTGATCTAAGTGGTTAAGCTTCTTTCCAGATAGAGCCCACTTCAGGCTCCCGGCTAAGTGAGGAATCTGCTTGTCCCTCTCCTTCTGCTTCTCCCCCCTGCTTCCTGGTTCTCTCTCAAATAAAATCTTTTTTTAAAGATTTTATTCATTTATTCATGAGAGCACAGAGAGAGAGGCAGAGACACAGGCAGAGGGAGAAGCAGGCTCTATGCAGGAAGCCCGACGTCTGGGACTCGGTCCCGGGACTCCAGGATCACGCCCTGAGTTGAAGGCAGCTCAACCGCTGAGCTACCTAGGCATCCCTCAAATAAAATCTTTAATAACTGTTATTTTTCCCTTCTGAGTCCTTTTTTTTAAAGTCCTTTTAGGATTTTGGGGTTTTGTTTTGTTTTCCTTTCAGTATTTTAAAAACAATTATTGTAAATACCTTTAACAGTAGGTAACATCAATAGATATATAGACTCATGTCTAACACCTGTGACAGAAAACCCACAGTTGTGGTGCATCCAAATCTCTTAAAAGTAGGCTACTGTTATGCATTTTCTATAAGATTGATTTTGTTTTTCCGAAGTATATGAGAACTGTTCTCAACATTACTAGAGAGTCAGGTTTAGTAAGTTCCAAAGTCAAGCTATCTTAAAGGGGTTAATAAAACGTTGTGTTGCTTACATATTTGTTAGCTTTCACTGAAATTGTATTGAATGCAGTATTGTTATGTCAGAGCTTATAAAGGATTAAACATTGTGCTTCCTATGGAAACTTGGGCAACTTTTAGGTAAGTTGCGGTCATTGTCATCAGATCCAAGTCTAGTGAATAGGCACCTACCTTTGGGAGTAGTGACCTTATTATTCTAATGAAATTTTGCTGGAGGTATATGAAGGCTATTGCCAAATCAGGTCAGAGTTTATAAAAGAAAAATAGTTACTATACTGTCTTGCCAAATCACCAAAGCAATGTTTGGAAGCCATGTAAATTTTAAAAATTCTATTGTGCAGACATTAAGATGAATTGTTCTAAACACAAATACCCTAGCTGCAAAAGGAAAACGATAATTAAAATGCTAGATGGATGGGGACTTTGAGAAAGCATCTGTCACACATTATTTTATATTCAAACATGAGCTTTGTTAGTATAAACTCAACAAGTATGAAAACAACTTTCTTACCCAAAACAGGATATAATGAAGAGTGCCTGGGGAGCTCAGTCTGTTAAGTGTCTGCCTTAGGCTCAGGTCATGATCTCCAGGGCCTGGGATGGAACCCCACATCACCTGTGCTCCCTGGTCAACAGGGAGTCTGCTCCTCCCTCTTCCTCTCCCTCTGTGATGGCTCTTGCTCTTGCTCTCTCAAATAAATTTTAAAAACCTTTTTAAAAACAGGATATAGTGAATTAAGATATTCTGTGTTGAAAGTTACTGAAGTACTAATTTGAAAATGGCTTTTATATTCAAAATCTAAGTGGAAGCCACAGTAGAAATAATTTTAATGTGGTTTTTTTAAGTAGAGTATCAATACTTTTTTACAACAGATTTTATTGTGAAGCTGCTTTAGAAATTACTTGTTTTTCATGTTTAAATATAATAGTGCCATTGGTAGATAGTGTCTTCAATTTCAGAAACTGGTACAAAATCAAAGATTTTCTGTGTTTGTAACTAGTATTAGTATGTTGGAAGTTTTTCTTTTGCTATTAGATAATCAAGGAAGTTTAGCCTTTATATTTTTGTTCACCTTCATAAGTACATTTTTTTGCACATTTATTATTTAAGCTTTGTCAATCAGATATTTAATACGTTGAAAATATTTCATTTGAAAATATCCTATGATAAAATTTTCTAAATGAACTTTTGAAGACCTTCTTTTGCTTTGTTAGGTTATAAGTGAAGTATACCACCAATACTTAAATATGTCTACCTGGTACTTCAGAGTTTTTTGTTTTGTTTTTTCTTTAAGTAGGCTCCATACCCAATGTGGGGCTTGGACCCACAACCCTGAGATTGAGAGTCCTTTGCTCTACTGATCAAGCCAGTTAGGCACCCCACTTCAGAATTCTTTAAAGATTTCACTTGTGTGTGGTGCAGTAAAAGTTATTTTATGTAGGCATTTGGACTTTTTCTAGGAAAAATTACTGACCTTGACCTGTAAAAAAGAAGGAATCTAATTTCCAATATTTAGTATCTACAGACATTTTGAAGGAATATTTTTCTAGTTAACTAGAAAAAGTATTACTGGACATTTCTGGATGTGTGTGTTGGATTATGTCAGTGTTTCCTACAGTATATCTCAAGTTTAAGGGAAATCAAAGGGTATAAAATTTAGATCATTAGTTGTGGTACAAATTAACCTATTCACTCCTGAACTAATGAGGGGTCTTAAAATTTCCTAAAATTACAGGAACTCTAAAAACTTCTGCTTTTAAAGGTCATGCAGTTTAGTTTGTTGGGAAAACTCAATTTTCTTGACCTCTAGATGCCCATTTCTCCTGTCCCCAAACTTGAACATGAATTGTTTTCTTTAGGCACATAATCAGCTTGAAATAGTATAATGTTATCTCGACTTTGAAGTTAGAGACTCAGAAACAGAGGAGTTGAGTGTTTGTCCAGGGATACCAAAGATTAGTGATACCTGGCTTACTGGGCAACTACTACTTTGCTAATGGATTCTGAAGTACAGCTGAAAATAAGAAATAATCACTTAAACAGCCTCTAACCAATCAAAAATAGTGCCACAAAGTCCACAGTAAAGTCATGCACAAAAATTCTCATGGGGAGACCCTCACTCAGAATCTCTGGATTCTTCCTTTAGCATACAATTCCATTTTTAAAAACCTGGTTTCCCAGCTCAATGGAGATTAGAAGCAAAAATTAGAAGGAGATGGGGAGAGAAGCTTTTAAAGACAGGCACACGGCCAACTGTAAGAACTGACCAATTAAAATGACCACTTAAATTGAGGAAAGAGACACAAAACTGTAAAACACAGACATTCCAAGCATAATAGCCTAGGGTCCTGTAGTGTGAAGGCAAATAAATTCCCCACAAATAAATGTCCCTGAAGGGCATTACTATATTAAAATGTAGTGTGGTATTTGAGCATAATTACTCTGAGTCAGTAAGAAAGGGAAAATTTTATATCCTTTGTTTAAGAAGGTATTTTCAAGGGAAAGATTACTGGAATGGCAGGGCTTAGCCTATAATGTACTTATTTACAAGCAGCTTTTGAAATGGAAATTCAAAAATAATTAAAATACTTTCAGAAGTTTGGCACTAAAAGAGAAGCTTCGTCTCTCTTGAAATTTTATATATGGAACATTTCATTATTTTTATTCCCTGGCAGTGCCAAATCAATTAGGTGTTAATTGTAGTTGTTAAAGGCAGATCAGAATTCAGAGCTTTTGACTTTAATCAGTCTAGTCCAACCCAAGAAGCAGCACTAATTGCCTTTACTTTAGTGTTCGTACATTCTTAGCACCAATTAGAATATTTTCATAATCATCTTTTAAGGCCTTACCCAGAAAGGAGGCAATACTGCAAAGTATTTTAGAGAGTGGACTCTTGTGTCAGACTGCCTGGGGTCTAATTCTGGCCCTACTATTTACTAGCAGTGCAATTTAAATGACCTAATCTGACCCAAGCCTCAGTTGTTTTTGTTGTGTAAAATAAGGAAGGTAATAAAACTACCTCATAGGAAAGTTGTGAGGACAAAAGAAGCTAAAACAAGGCAAGTCTTAGCAAGATTTTGGGCACTTGCTTAATAAATGATGGCCATTGTTTTATTATTATTACAATGCCCCATTAGGAACACTTCCTGTGGGAATACTAAATAATGATTTACTGTTTCTTAGGGTAAAACGAATTGTTCTTTTCTCATCTTGGCACATGATACACATCATTTTAGCCAACTTCACAAATTACAAATGTGCTTTCACTTTTACTAGATGCCAGTGTTCTATAAATGGTTCAAAAATGTATCACAAAAGAAATCTGTTCTTACAGGGATCCCTGGGTGGCGCAGCGGTTTGGCGCCTGCCTTTGGCCTGGGGCGCGATCCTGGAGACCTGGGATCGAGTTCCGCGTCGGGCTCCCGGTGCATGGAGCTTCTCCTTCTGCCTGTGTCTCTGCCTCTCTCTCTCTCTCTCTGTGTGTGATTATCATAAATAAATAAGTAAGTAAGCAAGCAAGCAAGCAAGCAAGCTAGCTGTTCTTACAAGCTACCCTGTTAAAGACAAGCGTCGGGTTCCCGGTGCATGGAGCCTGCTTCTCCTTCTGCCTGTGTCTCTGCCTCTCTCTGTGTGTGTGTGTGACTATCATAAACAAACAAACAAACAAGCTGTTCTTACAAGCTACCCTGTTAAAGACAATCTTAGGCTTGATAAGCCTAGAAAAAGGTATAGTAGCCTGACATTTTACTGCTAACCAAGACCATAACAACCTTGTAACATTTAAAATGTTTCAAACATGAGTGTTTTTTTGTTACTAGTTTTTTGTTCAATGGCATCTCAAAATGTAAACCAGATTCCATTTTAATCACCAGCTCAATATAATCTGATTTTATTCATATTCCCTGTTGGTAAATGGGCTGGAGCTTGATGACAGCCTGTGGGTTATCTTTTCTGAGTTTCAGAAATTGATCTCAGGCTCCCCACTGCTGACAGTATCTTGGAGAAACTGGCTGAATCTCATTTGTGAGTTTCAATGAAGCAATTTAAAGCTTTTTTTTTTAAATTTAAAGCTTCTGAAGAAACTACCACTTAACTGTGCATGCCCCATGTGCTCTCACTTAATCCTTATAGAAGTTCTATGAAGTAGAGTGCTTTTACCCTCTTTACCCTCTTTTACAGAGGAGGAGATTGAAGCTTGGAAAAATTAAATGATTTGATCAAGATCGCACGTAGAGTAAATGGTAGAACATTTAAGCAGGGTCCATATGCTTGAAAGGTCTTGCTCTTTTCACTATGTCCCCTTGGCTCTCAAAAGGAAGTAATAAATTACTCCTTATACTTTGTACATGACTATATGTAAAGTCCTGTTAGAACCAAGCTGGAATATTTCCACATATGTCAACAATTGGCCCATAATTTAGATCCTGTGAATCAATGGCTAGAAAGTGCTCTTTATGAAATCTGTTACATAACAGATAAATGTGACTCCCCATTCTGTGTTTTTTTCCTTTTTTTGACAGCTAAAAAACCTGGCCAGATTGCTCAAAGTGAGGCTCATGAGGAAGACGGATTTTCTCTTTCTTCTCTTCTCTACCTCATATGGGGCCTACATTTTTTTTGGGGGGGGCTACATTTTTTAAATCTTATTTCCTTTTGCTGCTACACCTCTGAAGCAGATGATTTCTTTTTTCCTAATTGGCATTCAGAATATGTGCTACATAGAAATTCAGGCTTCTTCAAGGTTTTTTGTTTTTATGTTCTTTTGATTGCACTTATGTTTTAGACATCCTTTGTTTGGAATCTTTTCTCTCCTTCTCTCTTTTTAAAAAAGATTTATTTATTGGAGAGTGCACTAGAGTGAGGGGGGGTGGGGAGAAGGAGAGAAGGAGACTCTGCCCTCAGCAGGGTTTGATCTCGCCACCCCGAGATCATCACCTGAATCAAATCTAGAGTCCTAGGCTTAATCTTCTGAGCCACCCAGGCACCCTCTTTTTTCTTTTTTTAAATATCGGAATAGCCTTGGTCTAATCACCTCTGGGTAAAGAGGACTTTGTTACATAGCAGTTTGTTTGCCAGGGAAGCCAAATAATTGGGAATATATTTTTCATTCTTGGAAGTTGTCCTTTGTTAACATGGAATTATATTGTCTAGGCACTACAATTAAATTGTGGGCACTATTTTATATAGCTACTGTTTTGTTTTTAAGAGTTACTTATTTTTAGAGAGGGCACATGACCTGGGTGGGGGAGGGGCAGAGGGAGAAGGGGGGAGAGAATGTTTAAGCAAGCACCATGCCCATTGTGGAGCCCTACCATCAAGAACCCTTCTTGATCTCACAAAGCTGAGATCATGACCCAAGCAGAAATCAAGAGTCAGGCGTCCCTAGAATATTTATTCTCAAGAAATTTATCGTGGAAGAGCACAAAATTTTATTTACAAGGATGCTTATTATAGTGTTCTATGTTCTATGTATCTGAGAAGATGAAAGGTACATACTCAAATCTCTAGATGGTAGGATTATGGGTTACTTGTATTTTATTCTCTACTTTTTGTGTTGTCTACATTTTCTATGTGCACAGAAGACTTTTTCCAATCACAAAATGTATAAATGTTTTTTAAAATATGGGCTTTAATAAAGTGTCTTTAATAAATGTATAGAAGTATTTCCCTTCTTGCCTCCACTATTCAACACCTCCTTCCTTTTATTTCTGTACAGGTCTCCAGGAAAGGTTGGAATTTCAACATTAAAGGTAAGTTTTGTTTTCTGAGAGTTATATCTCCACAAATTGTGTACACTTTTCATTCATTTTTCTATTTTATGTAAATCTTGGTTTTCTTTTGTTGTTATTTTTTGCTAAGTAATATTGTCATTGTATCTTACTAGGTGTGATTGTTATTTCTAAACAAATGCTGTGCTACAAGGAAGGGACTGTAAGTTTTTTAGATTTCCACTAATTTTGTTTTATAATTTTTAGAATAGAAGAATACTATAAAATATGTGTGTATGTTAATTGAAAAAGTAATATTTGCATGACAAAAATGTGGAATAACCAAAAACTTGTATACTTCTTATGGGCACATGCTTCAGTATCATTACTATATATAAAAATCAATCCCAGCCTTATCTCCAAGCAAAGGAGTTTGGTATTGAGATGTTATGCTAGGGAAAGCCATTTTAAGTCCATGAATATCATCAAACAGAACTATTTACATCAAATAGAGTATATACTGTATGTGTATGTTTGTGTATGACTATATATAATGTATATATAATCTCAAACGTGCTGTATTTTTTTAGTGTCCCTACTTTCTGTTTATACACGTTGGATATTCATCTCTTTGATACATTGTGGTGTGTTCATGTGGTATATATTCTATAGCAGTAGATATGAATGAATTGATTATATACAATGACATAGATGGATTTCAGCACCATAGTGTTGGGTGGGGAAAAAACAAGTCACAGTAAGATACATTCAGTAAGATTCCATTTATATTAAGATCAAAAACATGCAGAACGAAATAATGTGTTGTTTAGAGATAGAAGCACAGAGTATAAAGAACAGCAAGGGAGTGACAAACACAAAGTTGAAGGTATCAATCATGTCTGAGGGAGAAAGAATATAATAAAAATGGAGGAGGATATGCAAGAGATTGAAAGCTAATGATAATTTTTTTCTTAAACTGAGTACTTAAGATTAAATCATAATTCTTCATTCCTTGTATTTTATAAAAGTTCTCTTGTATTTATTTGATAAAAACAATTATAAATAATGCATGGACATGGTTAAAATTTGCTTAGTACAAAAAAGTAGATGGTTGAAAATGTAGCTTCCCTCTCATTCCTCATTGTCCACCTCCCAATCCCCATATCCAGAGATGATTGCTGTTTATGCCTGTAGGTTTTTAAAGCCACTTAGCTCTAAGATATTTATATTGGTTATAAGAAATAGGTTTGTGAAATTTACTTTATCTCAGTAATTATAGATTGTGCTTAACTTGAATAAAATTAGATAGAAAATATACATATTTAGTAAATAAACACAAAGTTGGATATTGCTATTTACTTCTGAAATAATTATAGATTACAAGAAGCTGCAAATGTAATTTAGAGAACTCTTATGTATCCTTCATCCATTTCACCCAGTGGTTATGTCTTAATTATAGTACAATATGAAAACCAGAAATTTGACATTGGTACAATATGAGTATATGGTTTTGCTTCAGTTTATTACATATGTATATTTGTATAACTACCACCACAAGATACAGATCTATTTCATCACCACAAAGATATCTCTTGTGTTACCCTTTTATAAATTCACACACACTCCCTCCCTCACATCATCCCTAACCCCAGACAGCCACTAAGCTGTTTTCCATTTCTGTAATGTTGTCATTTAAGAATATCCTATAAATGCAGTCATATAGTGTGTGACCTTTTGAGACTGCCTCAAAGGATTGAGATCCAAGTTGTTGCATGCATCAACAGTTTATTCCTTTGTCTGTAGCATGAATGTACTCAGACTCTTGAGTGAATATCATGTATAACAGCATATCTATTGATATTTTAAGCAATCCAAAGAAGAATTTGGTTTAGTCCTGATTTTGATGATTTTACAATCTCACAGAAGAGAGATGTATACGAGATATTGGTGTTTGTAGAATAGAATAGACTTCTAAGTGCTCCAAGGAGTTTGGGGGAGATAAAACAATAGGAGAGCATGGGTACCTGGAATAGAAGAGAAAAGTTTCAGGGAGGAGGTAGAACTTGTGCTGGGCTTTGAGCAATGGAAGAGATCTGCATAGGCAGATAGAGAAAAATTGGGAAAGCATTGTATGTTAGGCAATAGTATGAGCTCATTAATATGCAAAGGTACAGAATTTGCTGGGAGCATTGAAAGACTGGTGTGACCAATATAAATGTTTCAGCAGTGAAATGATGGAAAAGTGAGGTGGGGGCAGATTTCAATGAACTTTGAATGTCAGCTTAAGAACTCTGGGCTTGGGATCCCTGGGTGGCGCAGCGGTTTGGCGCCTGCCTTTGGCCCAGGGCGCGATCCTGGAGACCCGGGATCGAATCCCACATCGGGCTCTTGGTGCATGGAGCCTGCTTCTCCCTCTGCCTGTGTCTCTGCCTCTCTTTCTCTCTGTGTGACTATCATAAATAAATAAAAACTTTAAAAAAAATTTAAAAAAAAAATAAAAAAAAATAAAGAACTCTGGGCTTTAGGGATCCTTGGGTGGCTCAGTCAGTTAAGCGTCTGCCTTCGGCTTATGTCACGATCCCAAGGTCCTGGGATCGAGCCCCACATCAGGCTCCCTGCTCTGTGGGGAGTCTGCTTCTCCCTCTCTGCTGCTCCCTCTGCTTGTGCTCTCTTTCTGTCAAAGAAATAAATTTTAAAAAAAGAACTCTGGGCTTTGGGGCACCTGGGTGGCTCAGTTGGTTGAGCATCCAACTCTTCGTTTCAGCCCATGTCAGGATCATGGGATCGAGTTCCACCTCCAGCTCTGCATGAAGTCTGCCTGTCCCTTTCTCCCTTGCCCCCCCCCCCCCGCTTTCAAATAAATACATAAAATCTTTTTCAAAAAACTCTGAGCTTTAAAATTTTGAAGCAAGATATTTTATTTTATTTATTTTTTAAAAGATTATTTACTTATTTATTCATAGAGACACACACACAGAGAGAGAGAGGCAGAGACACAGGCAGAGGGAGAAGCAGGCACCATGCAGAGAGCCTGACCTGGGACTTGATCCAGGGTCTCCAGGATCACGCCCTAGGCTGCAGGCAGCGCTAAACCGCTGCACTACCAGGGCTGCCTGAAGCAAGATATTTTATTATTTATTTATTTATTTATTTTTAAGATATTTTAAAAGTCAATTTTTATCTGTCTTACCAGTTGTGCTCTTCAGAGGTTTTTTTTTTTTTTTTTTTTTTTTTTTGCTGAGGAATTAACTAAAGGTATGGAGTGAGTGGAAGGGTGGGAGATGGTTTGGAGGCAAGAGACTAAGTGCACAGAGAATGGTTAAGAGGCAGTTAGAAGGTCAAGACTTGAACAAAGGGATTGTGTTGATAGGAATCAGTGGACTGTTGTGGCCATTATTTAACAGTTGTTTCTTGGTGGTGGTGGGTTCCGCCCCCCCTTCTTAGCAAAAGAGAGTAGAGATCACATCTCTATAAAGTGTTTTTTAAAATGTCACTTTAGGGGCACCTGGCTGCTTCGTCAGAAGAGCATGTGACTCTTGATCTAAAAGTCATGAGTTCGAGCCCCACTTTGGGGGTAGAGATTACTTAAAAAAAAACACAATAAATAAACTTTAAAAAGTAAATAAATAAATACATAAAATTTCACTTTGGTCACTGTTAATAGTTTCCCCTTCCTCACTAGTAAAAACTAGAAGTGACCTGAATTTTTAAAAAACTGACATTTTTAGCTCACTGTTCTTTAGTAGATAATAAGATTTCCCTGAGTGTAGATTACTTTTGTGCAACTTATTTGTGAAAATGATTAGTCTTTTGGATGTGCTTATTAAAATTCAAAAGCTCAAACTGTAGAACTGAATACTCTGGAAAGTACAGGCAGTTCTCTAATATCCAACAGAGATGGAGGGAGACAGTGGTCTGACTTGCTAGAAATTGAATGATCCTACCATACTTCTATTGTTTTAAAGATTTTATTTATTTGAGAGAGAGAGAGAACACACTTGGCGGCAGTGGCAGGCCGGGCAGAGGGAGAGGGAGAAGCAGACACCTACTGAGCAGGAAGCCTGACAGGCCTCTATCTCAGGGCCCTGAGGTCATGACCTGAGCTGAAGGCAAATGGTTAACCAACTAAGCCACCCAGCGCCCCCACCCCCCCCAACATACTACTTAAGGAAGTATATTTCTGGGGTTGTGATAGAAATGGGTTAAAGAAATGGCCTGATGGTGGGAAGCTGGGATTTGGTAGGCCTCGTGCTTTAGTAATGGGGCAGTCCATCTCCAGAAGGAGGTAATAAATGAGTGTCTGAAGTCTGAGTTGGTGTCGTCTGCAGGCATATTCTTGGCTTCCATTGCTTTACCTCCACAGCCTGATCAAGGTGCTAGGGGAAGGACCTGGACCTTTGACATCACTGAGAGAGGATCATAGATGACTATATATGTACTAAATCAAGTTTTACTAAGAAATCTTGATTAATTTCTCTAGAGATTAGATCCTCTGGTAGGTGCCATATCACTCCATCAAACTTGTGACTTAACCACAGTTTACCTTACAGAGCTTGATACCTTTCAAAGGTTCAAAGTCCAGGAGAGTTTTTTTGAAGCCAAATAAAATGAAGTCTAATCACTGCTTGGCAGTTTTGATCAATGTGAGAATGTTAATCTGTGATGATTTTAAGTACTTAATTCAAACAAATTATATTGAGGTAGAGGAATTAGTAGTGTGCATTTTTGCTTAGGTTAACTTAAGGAACATACCCATGGAATTAATGTTGTATAGTACTTCTGATTTTCCTACTAATGAACAGTTATTGGAGGATAATTGGATAAATATACTTAATTCGTAAGATAATTACAGGTGTTTCTCTAATATGCATTAACTGTTCTTAATGACTATCAGCTTTCAAGTATTCTCTCTCCATCTTGTCAAGATTATCTTACTAACTGGTTCTGATTAGAGTTCTTTTTCTTTTAGTTTAAAACCAGGATTTGATTAAAGGATATATAAACTTAAGGTACGTGTATTTACTGAAGAAAAGCCAGAGCCATGCGTTATTCAACATTCATTTAGCAAATAATTACTTTTGCCCAGCACTCTTTAGGTATTAGGTACATAGTGGTAGATGGAACAAAGGCCTTGATCTCATGAAGCTTACATTCTAGTGGGGCAGGGAAGAGACAAAAGAATAAGCAAGTAAATGGTCATTTCAGGTGGTAATAAGTACAATGAAGAAACAAAATATAGATAATGTGATAGAAAGTTAAGCAGGTAAGGCTATTTTAAGGTGGTCAGGGAAGGCTTTTCTGATGTGATAATGCTTGAGTTATCACCCTAAAGATGGTAAAGAGTCATCTGATTGGCCAAAGTGTGAATGTGGGGTTGTGGTGGACAGGGGAAGTGAGAAATATAGATGAGGTCAAAGATGTAGGCCCTCATGGGTTGTGATAGAGTTTGGATTTTACCTGACACTGAAAATTCCATGAAACAGCTTTTCAGCTTGAAGATAACAGAAGTACTACAGAAATTTCTCTAGCACATTAAATCTTTAGCATTATACTGGTCTGGAGTAATTTTATCACAGTACCTGTCATGGTCATATCCTAATACTTGTATAAGTGCTACCCTGATACTTAGATACATCGTTATGTGCCTTAGGTTGCTTATCTGTCAAAAATGGTTATTATGAACCTTCTCTAACTCTGTGATGTGTACCAAAAAATATGAAAAGTTTTTTTCTCAGTATCATTAGTAGCATTCAAATTCCTATTTTTATATAAACATAATGACAATTTAGGATGGAGATGAATACTATGTTTATATTTGCAAATGTGTAATTGTCTTATTTTACTAGAATTTTTTCCCAGCAGAAAATCTGTATCCCTCTCTACCTTCTCTAACCTCCCAAATATATATATATATGTACGTATGTGTATATGAATGTATACGTAGATATATATGTATTTTTGGTGGGTTTAATTTTTTTCATCTATTATTGCGGAACTTTAACTTCTGGTTGTCTTGATTCCTTTCATCTAAAGCATGTAGTATTTTTAAGAAAACTATTCTCTGAATGTGATTTTCTGTATTATGTACTTTTATATTTATGTGTATTTATGGTGCAATACTGTGGGAAAGATAGCAATCCTGATTCAACCCTTTGCTTTAAGTCCTTCATCTTTTTAAGCTATAAAGGTAGTTGGTGGTTTTTATCTTCCTGTACAATTTTTAATATTAAAAAGATGGGCACATTTATGGGGCAATAACCTATTGCTATAGAAATATAGAAAATTGCTGATTCGTAACCTTATGCAAATCACATTATCCCTGTTGGCATAAAATATCTGGGCATCTTTCCATATACAAACATCTAAGCTCTTCATGGACCGCTGCTTTATTAAGGTTATGTTTTCTAATTTGTACCCATCTTAAAAAGAATTTTAAAGAAAAAGTGTCATCATTTGATCTGTTTTTCTTTTTAATATAGGAAACTGAGAACACTGCACACAAAGTTGGAAATGAGTCTCCTGTACAAGAACTGAAACAAGATGTGTCTAAAAAGGTTGGTAAGATACAATGTCAGTATTGGTTTAACAGATGTCATATACATATGGTATATTTAAAGTGGAAAATTTTCTATATTTTTTGTAGTGCAGTATACTTGGTGGATATTCACTAAATGTTCCTTGAATCTTGAATTTGAGATTGAAGACACATCATGCTTTTTAGAGGTCATTTCATAAACACACTAATTGATAATTTTTCCTTGAAACAGTACAAAATTGTTTTGTAATGTATTTTGATTTTTTATGCTTGCATTTTTATTAGAATAAGCTTTAGCTATCTTTTTAAAAGATTTTATTTATTCATGAGAGACAGAGACAGGGAGAGAGAGAGAGGCAGAAACACAGGCAGAGCCCGAAGCAGGACTCGATCCCCAGAACCCAGGATCATGCCCTGAGCACAAAGCAGGTGCTCAACCGCTGAGCCACCCAGGCATCCCTAAGTTGTAGCTATTCTTGAGGTAACTACCAAGAATTAAAGGTATTGAAAGGCTCAGTGCAGCAAATTCTGATGCCTTTAAGAGTTAGAGGTTGCACAAAGTCATTACTGTAATAGTGCCTTTGATACCTTTTAAAAATTTGATTCTTTAAAGCTTCAGAGTTTGGTTTACTAGAAGAAACTGAACACAAGATAAAAATTTTGACAATGAGTAGTTCACAGTATCAGGATAAAAAGGGAGGAGAAAGGATACTATGTGTTCATTCAGTTCTCCTACTTGTGAGTATTTTCTGTACCCCTTGCTCTGTTCTGGCTGGTGGGTTTCCAGAGACCAGCAAAATGACGCATTCTCTATCCTAGAGTTTCTCCATAGTGACACTTTGGGCTGAATAATTTTTCATTCTGGAGGGAAGGAGAGACGTTTCTGTGCATTGTAGGGTATTTAGCTGCATCCCTGGCTTCTACCCACTAGACATCAATAGATTCCTCCCTACTTGCACCCTATCATGACAACTAAAAATATCTTACATACATCACCAAATGTCTGGGGAGGAGTGCTGAGCAAAATCACCCTTGATGAGAATCCATTGTTCTAACCTTATGGAATTTATAATTTTTTAGAAGATTTTATTAATTTGACACAGAAAGAGCATAAGCATGGGGAGTGGGGGAGAGAGAAGCAGGCTCCCCGCTCAGCAGGGAGCCCAGTTCGAGGCTCGATCCCAGGACCCTGGGATCATGATCTGAGCCAAAGGCAGATGCTTAAACAAGTGAGCTGCCCAGGTGCCCCGGAATTTATAAATTTAATGGACTCCATATTTTAAGTGTATTTTATTTTATTTATTAGAGAAGGAGGGAGAAAGAGAGGAGGAGCATAGAGAGAGCAAGAATCTTAAGCAGGCTCCTTGCCCATCATGGAGCCTGTCCTATAACCCTGAGATCATGATCTGAGCCAAAATCAGGAGTCCGATGCTGAACTTACTGATCCACCCAAGTGCCCAGTGAACTCTCTATTTTAATATTGATCATACTTTTTTCCCTCAAAAGGATTTTTTGGGGAGAAATGGTATTATTGTATATCAGCATAAATAAGGGAACAAAAGTAGTAACCAGTTTTTTCTTTTTAAATCAGAATAGCCCATAGTTCACACTGTAACAAATAGCTATCTTAATTTTTCAGCTTTGCTTTCTGGTTCTCACCCATTTGCATGACTTTGTTTTGTTTTGTCTAATAATAGTGTAAATAGAATTCTATATTTTACCTTTTCCTCTTATCATCATTAGTTTTTATTGTATTTCTACAGTTTCAATACTCAGTTTTCATTTGATGTTTCAGTTTTCTATGAAGCAAATATATTACAATGTATCTAGTTATTCTTATTGTTGAAAACTTGAAATGTTTCTATTTTTTCCACTAGTTTTCCTTTTCAAGAATTTTTTCTTAGGATACAAATGGGTAACTAATAGTGGCCAATAAAGGTAATTTTTAAGGAGACTTTAGAAACTGAAAAAATAGTAAACACTATAGAGCAGCTGAGTGAAGCTTAAGACTAGGTCTCACTTTTTAAGTTCTAGTCTTTTCAATTGATTTAAGTATCACATATGAATGATAAAAGCTGTGGGAATATACAGTGCACCAGACAAGACAATCCCTGTCCCCAGTAACTTACGTTTTAGTAGAAGAAATTAGTTAAACACAAAACTGAGTGTAAAATGTGTTTGTATAAACTTACAAACTATAAGGGCAGAAAGGGAGCCTTTACTTTCTGCTTGAAGATAGGAATGGGGAAGACTTAATGGAAGAAGTAACATCTGAGCTGGTTCTTGATGAATGGTTAAGATTTGGACAGGCAAAGATGACAGTTGAAAGGCATAACCAAAGGCATGGAAAAGAGAAATGTGCAGAATGGTTACAAATGACATTAGAGCCCAAAGTTAGGCCCAAACTATGGGAATGCCTCTTATGTTATACTAAAACATCTGGTTTCTATTTTACAGTTACTGGAAAATCAGTGAGTTTTTTGAAGCAGGAAGGTGATGTGAAATGAACAGTTGCTTTAGCCTGTTCATCTCTGTGTTGGTCTTGATTCTCGTTGTTCTCTTCGTCTTTCCCTGTTTGCTACCTTCTAAAACCTGAGGGTTGGGGCGGGGAATACAGGGTTAGGTATTGTAAGTAGGTGCTATGAGGGCATAACAAGAGGGATAAAATATGGGCCTTGTGTTTCAAAAACTAATTATCTGTTATGGGGAAAGTATTTATATAGAGCTAGCCCATATACTACTTTGTGTTTATATTATAATTCACACTATAGTGAATGGTAAGAATGATAGGAGTTCAGTGAAGGGATAAGGGATTGGGGAAGACTTATGATTTTTAAGCTCATTTTAACCCCTTTTCTGGTATTAGCATTTCCATTATGCATAGTGATTATTCCAGACCTTAATAGTCACCTCATGCTCACTGTGCCCACTAGTATCCTGCTTGCTTTCAAAAGCAGATAACCTTGTTTCCTACCACACATAGACATTAAAGACTAAGAAGCCTGAATTTACTCCTTTTCATCTGCTCTCACTTCCCTTACCTGCAGACTTGTTTTCATCTTTTGCCTCTTTTTCAAGTCTGAGAACTTATTTTTTTCCTGTCCAAAGTAGCATGGTATAATATAAAAAAAACACTGGATTTTTGAGAAAAATCTGGATTTCAGTTTTGAACCTTGTAGTTTACTAGTGGTGGAACCTTGGACAAAATTCTTAATGCCTTTACCTCAGATTCTTGTTTTTGTAGGAGGGAGATAATCTAGCTACCTCAAAGCCTGTGCAGAGATTAAATGGAAAATATGTGTACTGGTCTAATACACAATAGTCCTCTTTCCTTTCTTCTCCAGAACTTTATCTAACTCTACCGTTGGCTCCTTCCCCTCAGCTTGTAAAAATGCTGGGTCACTTTCTTGCAGCCTCTTCCATTTATAGCCAAGCTTTTTGAAAACATAGATTGTGCTATCTCTGTGTTGTCACTCTTACTCATTCTTCAACCCACTGGCTTCTGTTATCACTAAGGTATTCAGTGCTCAGTAACCACCTAGTTGACAAAGTAGGTGGACTCTAGTTAATATTCCTCTGGTCAAAGTATGATTAAGACTAGGTCTTAATAGTCTCCCTCTATTAGAGACACACACAGAGAGAGGCAGAGACACAGGCAAAGGGAGAAACAGGCTCCATGCGGGGAGCCTGATGTGGGACTCGATCCCGGGTCTCCAGGATCACACCCTGGGCTGAAGGTAGGCACTAAACCCCTGAGCCACCCAGTGATCCCAATAAATAAAATCTTTAAAAAAAAAAAAAAAAAGAAGTAAACGGGGGGAAAAGGCAAGGTGAGCTGAGCTTTTGAACTCGTGGTTCTGCCATTTCGATGAATAGTGGAGCATTTGGTATAGTTTAAGAATGTTAACCTCTGAGGCACCTGGGTGGCTCAGTGGTTGAGCCTTTGGCTCAGGTCCTGATCCCAGGTCCTGGGATCAAGTCCCGCATTGGGCTCCTTGTGAGGAGTCTGCTTCTCCTTTTGCCTATGTCTCTGCCTCTCTCTCTCTGTGTCTCATGAAAAAATAAATAAAATCTTGAAAAAAAAAAAGGATGTTAATCTCCCTGCATCTCCTAGCTTTTTCTGTCATAGGCTTGAGTTCAGAACTAAACAATTCGAATTCTTGTGCTAGGTGGTTTTAATTCTCAGTTTTGTTAACTAAAGCAGCAGGTTGTTACTGCAACTAACTTGGCATAAATATGTAAATGGACAAGGGTATGAAGAGTCTGAATGTAAATTTAGGTTTGATCTTTTATTTTACGGGGTTGGTTGAACTTTTGTGATTATGCATACTAACAGATTCCCTATTATAATGGTTAGGAGAACAGATTCTGGAACCAAACTCCTGGGATTTTTGCCAGCTTCATCACTTACTCGCTGTGTGTCCTTGGACAAATCACTTGATCCCTCTATGCCTTTGTTCCTTCATTTGTGTAATGATGATATTAAGAGTGCTAACTCATATGGTTATTGTAGAGATTAAAAAATGTAAAGTGCTAAGAACAGTACATTCCCAGGGCACATAGTAAGTACTATGTAAATGATTAGCTGTTACTATGTTCTTGTAAATAGCTTCATTTTTTTAAAAAAAATTCTTTTTAACCTTTCATCAGATTATTGAAAGTATTATTGAGGAGAGTCAGAAAGTACTACAGCTGGAAGATGACTCCTCAGATTCCAAAGGAAAAAGACACTCTGATCAGGCTACTGCCAGTTCTATTGTAGCTGGAACAGATCTTAGCAATATACCTGGACTGTTAGCCATAGATCAAGTACTACAGGAAGATTCCAAAGAAGCAGAAAGTCAGAATGCAATTGAAGAAACTGAATTAGAATCAAAAAGATGTTTTCCTTCTGATGACATCTATGAGAAGTCAGTAGATGAAATCACTAAGTTAACTGAAATAGGTTCAACTGAGCAGCATAATGTGCCTGCAACTGAAACAGAAGTATTGAACAAGGAAGCTGTGGAAGCCAAAGGAAGTGAGGTTCTAGAACCTGTGTCCTCAAACTCTTTATCTACTAAAGATTTTGCTGCCATGGAAGAAGTGGCTCCCGCCAAACCCCCAAGACAGCTTACTCCAGAACCTGACATTGTGGCAAGTACAAAGAAGCCTGTTCCAGCACGCCCTCCCCCTCCAACTAATTTCCCACCTCCTAGACCCCCACCTCCATCTCGACCTGCTCCACCACCAAGAAAAAAGAAAAGTGAATTGGAGTTTGAGGCCCTTAAAACACCTGATCTAGACGGCAAGTATTTAATTGAGAAATAACTTGTGGAGAGATTTTGGAGCTGAAGCTATTTGACTTTTTGGTTTTGTTTCAGTTATGCTATATATAACCATGTTGATGACCATGACCAAGTTATAAAAGTTATTTTAGTAATGAAAAGAGAAAATGTTTACATTGGTAGTAAGTTACATTACTATGTTTGAACATTTTAGTAGACTTCAAATTTTCAAATCTGTTACCATTGGAGACTTAAGATCTGAATTCAAGACATAGATCTCTTCGTGTATAAGTTGTATAGCTTTGAGAAATTGAAATAACTTGTTTGAATCCTGGTTTTGTCATATATAAAATGAGAGTAATAAAACCACTTTCCTCATGGGATTGTTGTAAGAATCAGACAAAGGTTAAAGTGCTTTCAAGCTCTATATAAGGTTCCAAATATAAATACTAGTTATTGCCATTATCATCATCATCATCATCATTATTATTATTATTATCATCATCGTCATTGCAGTTCCCAAAGAGAATATTACATCTGATACTCTCCTAAGTACGAACATGGCTTCAGAGAATACAGTCAAGGATTCTCAACCTTCTCTTGACTTGGCAAGTGCTACCAGTGGAGATAAAATAGTTACTGCCCAGGTTGGTAAATTCATGTTATATTTGACATAGGCTTTAACAACTTTCCACAGCTGGCTGGTTTGTTGCTTGTTGAACCTTCCTTCTTCTCCAGGCAGAATATTTCTTTGTCCTTAAACCTGGCCTTCTTATATCCCCTTTCTAGCTCTGCTACTACATAGCTAGGTGATTCTAACAAACTATTTAATATCTGACTTTCAGATGTCCCTGTGATAAAATGAGGGAACAACCTTCCTTGAAGATGTTTTGTAAGGATGAAATGAGCTATGCCAAGTACATGGCATGCAGTAGGCAATATAAAAAAAGGAAGATGCTGCTATTTGTAATATTATTATAATGTTAATAAGCATCAACTACAGTCTTCATTTACCTGACCTATGGTGGTCAAAATTGAGGACTTTCATTTATAATTTCCTTTACCTGATCATGAAAAAAACATTCATATACTACGTTATATATCCATATGGAGGCAATAGAAAGCACCTGATAGCATGAATTTTACCATAGCCCAATTTCTGGGACTCAAGGCTTACTTGTGTAGTAGCTGTGGTTGGGACAGGTTAGCAGACTGGAAGATATGCCACTTCAATCTTGTCATTGGTGATATGCCACTTCAATCTTGTCATAAAGCTCTAGCTTTAGAGCCCAGACTGGCAGTAGCCTGTCTTTGTAGGGTCCCGGAGCTAAGAATGGTTTTTTCATTTTTAAGGGATTGTAGGGTGAAAAAAAAGAATACATGATAGACATTACATGTGAAACAGAAAGCCTAAAATATTTACTATCTGGCTCTTTATAGAAAAAGTTTGCCAATCCCTGCCTTCGAGATAAGCACAAGTATAGTCCTGATTAATGTCAGTCTTAGTGCTGGCATTCTGGTAGTAGAGAACTGCTTTTGGGTCAGGTTCAAATAGAACATTTATTTGCTTTCAAATACTAAGACATTATTTCATGGGCAGCAGTGGTTTTGATACTTAGTGTTTTTCAGCATGCTGGGAATAATAAAAGACTGAAATGGAGTGTTTCATTTAAATTTTCAGTAGGCTCCATTATGTGAATTATGGAATTCTTTAGAACTGTGTGTGGTAATGAATAATTGAGTGTTTATAAAAATCGACTCAGTCACTTTCTGTTTATAAAATTGTAATTTTAGGAAAATGGAAAAGCACCTGATGGGCAGACTGTAGCAGGTGAGGTGATGGGCCCTCAGAGACCTAGATCCAACTCTGGAAGAGAGCTTACTGATGAGGTATAATTAGATTTTATTTTTGTTCTTAAAAACATAAAATATAAAAATCATAATGAGAAGATGAAAAAATTCTCAAGATGAATGGTAGTGATGGTTGCACAGCATTGTTAATGTGCTTAATACCACTGCATATACAACTAAAAATATTTTACCATGATTTTAAAAAAATTTAAAGTTTATCGCTGTTAGGCAAAAAAATGTAGAAGAAAAAAATGAAAATTGATGATTTTCTTAGTTTTTAGCAACATTTTTATTGTTTTATCTATTTTTTAAAATATTTTATTTATTTATTCATGAGAGATACAGAGAGAAGCAGAGACACAGGCAGAGGGAGAAGCAGGCTCCCTGCGGGGAGCCTGATGTGGGACTCAATCCTGGAACCCCAGAATCATGCCCTGAGCCAAAGGCAGATGCTCAACTGCTGAGCCACCCAGGTGTCCCTGTTTTATCTATTTTTAAGTAAACTCTACACCCAGCATGGAGCTCAAACTCACAACCCCAAGATTAAGAGTCCCATGCTCTACTGGCTAAGCCAGCCAGCCACCCCAGATTTTTTTTTTAATATTCTGGAGTTTGCAACTCTAACTTAAACTTACCTTTTTATACCATTACGTGGTATTGAAAACAAGGTCCAAATTTAATAGAAGGTAGGCTTAAAAAGAACTTGATGTTCTTTTTATATGTTATATGTTTTTATACTTGCTAAGTGATGCACAGTATACAGACTAAGTGCTTACTTCTTACCATTAAAATTTAGTATACATCGATTGGCCAGTTTACTCCAAATAAAGTTTTGATGCAAAAATCTTATTTTTCATGTCTTTTTTTCTTTCTTTTTCTTTTTTAAAGATTTTTTTATTTTTAAGTAATCTCACCCAGTATGGTGCTCAGACTCAACCCCAAGACCAAGGGGCACATGCTTCACCAACTGAGCCAGCCAGGTGCCCCAGTTTTCATTTCTTTTAAGCAATATATTTTTAAAAATTATTATACTTTGGAAAACAGTATGGCAGTTCCTCAAAATATTAGACATTGAATTACCATGACCCAGCAATTCCACTCCTTTGTATCTATGTATATACCAAATAGAAATGAAAATATATGTCCACACAAAAAATGTACACAAGTATTCATAATAACCAAAGTGTGGAAATAACACAAACATTCATCACCCATGAATGGATAAATAAAATATGGTATATCCAAACCACATGGATTGTTTTTTTGGAAATTAAAAGGAATGAAATTCTGACACATGCTGCAGTATGGATGAACCTTGAAAACATGGTGCTAAGTGAAAGAAGCCAGTCACAAAAGACAAACATACAAGATGATTTGATTTATATGAAATGTCTGGAATAGGCAAACCATAGAGACAAAAAGTAGATTAGTCATTGCCAGGGGATGAGAGGATGAGAGGAGAGGAAAATGAGGTATGGCATTTAATGGATATGGAGTTTCTTTTTGAGGTAGTGGAAATGTTCTAAACTTAAAGGTAATCGTTGCACAACTCTGAATTTACTCGAAATCATTGAATTATACACTTTAAATGAGTGCATTTTTCAGTGTATGAATTGTATCTCACTAAAGTTAAAAATTATTGTACACAGTACTAAATATATCTAGAAAGTCCTTAGCTTAATTGAGAATTTTGCAGACTCAAAAAGATAATTAAATTATAGGTCCTCTTGGTGTTATTTTTATTTATCTCAGGAAATTTTAGCCAGTGTCATGATTAAGAACCTAGATACTGGAGAAGAAATACCTTTGAGTCTTGCAGAAGAGAAACTGCCAACAGGTATTAATCCTCTCACTCTACACATCATGAGAAGGACTAAGGAATATGTAAGGTATGGCCTATTGTTATTATTTATCATTTGTAATATTTCAGAGTGGTGAAGATTTCTGTGTTTATGAACTATAGCAGTCCCTAATTTGATTTCATGCAGTCTTCTTTTTTAAAATTTGGATTTAAGAGTTAATATATGAATTCTTCAATATTGTTCTCTCTTAAGACCATAAAGTTACTTGAGGAAAATAGAATATCTCTTGAATCTCATAGTATTTTGTTTCACTTTTAAAATGATTTATATAATACTAGAGACATTATTGAAACATATTGAGGGTAAAAAGCCATGTGGAATGAAGACCTGGTTTTCTAAAACCTGGCTTTAAGTACTACAAATTTTATAAGTAATTGTATTATCTTTGTAGGCTAGAAAATGACTTTACAGTGCGATGATTGACTTTGAGATGTATGTAGATCAAAGAAGTGATTATTATTGAAAGTAGTTCTTGATAAAGTGTAATACATGATGTGCCTGAAAAGCAAAGAGGAAGTTAATTTGTCATTTCTGTGCAGCATGTTTTGTCCAGCAAGAAGCCTTGTTGGTAGTAGGTTTTCCATAAGTTCCTAAATTGCTTTCACTTGCATTTTGTACATTATACCATGCTTAAAGATTCTATTCTTTGACCTTTCACTTCTTACAGTCTCAGGATCATTATTAAAATTAAACTTCTATAAAGTATGTTAACATAGTTTTTTTCTTATTCTGAGTACCTGAGTATATAGTAAATATATAGTAAATATACATAGAGATTGTTGAGAGGTGTAGGGGGAAATGGCTTCTTTTAAAATGACTTCTTCCCCCTCTTGTAGTAATGACGCAGCACAGTCAGATGATGAAGAGAAGTTACAATCTCAGACAACAGATACTGATGGTGGAAGGTTAAAACAGAAAACGTGAGTTACAGTACATTCCTTTTCTTTATTTCAAGCTTTTATTTAAAAAAATAAGAGAATTAAAAAAAAAAATAAGAGAATTGCCATACTATTTTAAGTCTGTGCTCTATCTAGTTTATATGTCCATCTACCACCACCATTTCCTGTTCCCAGGAACAGGAGTTGCTTGAGGCTGTATTGGTGGTCATTTTTATAGCATTTGACAAATAGTAAATGATCAATAAATTTTGCATCATGCCTGTATTATTTTTCTGATGGTAGGGACCAGAAATGTTAGTAGAACATGATTATTCTTGACGTTGCTTTCAAATCCAACTAAACAATTTTCCATACTACTCCAGTTCATGGTAAATTTCCTTTTCTCAATTTCAGTGACACCTACAGTCTACATAAATTACATTTTACCTTTATTTTATGTTATCTTAATGTGTTTTCTGATTTTTTAAAGATTTTATTTATTTGAGAGACAAACAGCACAAGCAGGGGGAGAGGCAGAAGGAGAGGGAGAAGCAGACTCCCCTGCTGAGCAGAGTGCCTCACACAGGGCCCTATCCCAGGACCCTGGGATCATGACCTGAGCCAAAGGCAGATGAGTCTAAGGCCCCAAAGCAAATTCTTCACTATAGTCTGATCTTTCCTTAGTATGGGAAGTGTATCAAAGAAAGCATTGAGAACTCTCAGAAAAGATTTACCCACAATGCACGTAACAACCCAGGCACCTCTTATATTAATTTTTAAAATGGTTTATCATCTGTGTTTTTTTATTATCAAAACTTATACAAGGATGCCTGGACTGGTTGGAGCATGCAACTCTTGATCTCAGGGTTGTGAGTTTAAGCCCCATCTTAGGTATAAAGATTCCTTTAACAACAAGAACAAAAAAACTAATACAGAAATATGGAAAATGAAAGTCTCCTCATCCAGAAATAACCAATGTTAATAATTAGGTGTATTCTGCCTAGAATTTTTTCCCTCACAAAAGCAGGATTAATACTGCGCCTATAGTTTATTGGCTTGCTTTATTTGCCTTTTTTTCAAAAGTAAGCTCCATGTTCAGCATGGAGATCAAGAGTCACATGTTCTGCTGACTGAGCTAGCCAGGTGCCCTTGTCAGCTGGCTTTTTAAAAATATCTGATTTGTAAAAAAAAAAAAAAATATCTGATTTGTAATGAACATCTCTTTATATCAGTACCAATAATAAATATATTGTAGCCTTTCTATCAGCCAGATATGGGAATTCAGTGCTGCAGATACAATAGTTAGGACAAATGTAGTCCCTGCCTTCCTAGAGCTCCCAGTTAAGTAGGAGAAACATAAATCTAACTACATTTGTAGTAATTGCAATAAAAGAAATGTATGGGGTACTGTGGGAGTAGAAAACAGGAAAATCTGCTCTAAAGAGTCAAGGAGGGGAGAACCTGGCTGGCTCAGTTGGTGAAGCATCTGCCTTCAACTCAGGTCATAATCCCAGGTTCTGGGATCAAGCCCTGTGTGGGGTACTCTTCTTCTTTCTCCCTCTCCCTCTGCAGCTTTCCCTGCTTGTGCTCTTGTGCTTTCTTTCCCCCGACCACTGCCCTCTCTTCTCTCTCTCAAATAAATCATTAAGAAAAAAAAAAAGATTTGAGGGCTTTTTTTGAGAAGTAACTGTTTGGTCCAAGACCTAAAAGATGAGTAGAAATTAACCATGGGAGGAATGTTCCAGGCAGAAATAACATGGCATTGGCCCCAAGATGAGTAAGAGCTTGGTACATTTGAAGAACTGAGGTTTGCCTCATTTATTTTATTGCATTCCATTGTAAGAATATACCAGCACCTATTCATTCCTCTGTTGATGAAAACTCAGTTTTTCTCTACTTTTTATGCCTTTTTTCCCTACTTTTTATGTTTTGTAAATAATGTGGCAGTGAACATCTTTCTATATATGGCTTAGCAACTCTTTCAAATACTACCCTTTAACATCATGAGTTCCATGAATTGGTAAAAATTGCCTCCTGTAAATTTTGTTTTGGTTTTAAATATCATTTATGTACTGTGTTTTATTTTTTATGATCTTAATATATGAAATTTGAGACAGATTACTTAAAAAGCAATAAATAAGTCCTGTTTATGGACAGTTGAAGTGCATACTTGTATTACATTGTGTTTGGGAATACTTCCTGGGAAAGCTCAGCCTAACTGTATTGCATGCAAATACCCAAACTGAAAGAGAAGAGACAAAAGGCCATCATAGGGTACCAAACATTTTATTCTGTAAGTAAATATCCCTTTATAGTTTCTTTCTTTCTTTTTTTAAGATTTTATTTACTTGAGAGAAAGAGATTTAGTGAACCTGAGCAGGGATGTGGCAGAGGAAGAGGGAAAAGGAGACTCCTGCTGAGCAGGGAACCCAACTCAGGGCTCCATCCCAGGACTCTAGGATCATGACCTGGGCTGAAGGCAGATTCTTAAACGACTGAGTCATTCAGGTGCCCCCTCCTTATAGTTTGCTTCTTTTTTAAGATTTTATTTTTAAGTAATCTCTATACCCAACATGGGGCTCAAACTCAGAACTTCTAGATCAAGAGTCCACATGTTCTTCTGACTGAGCCAACCAGGCACCCCTATAGTTTTTATATTGGCAAAATGTTTTTTTAAGGATTACTTTTTTATAAGAGTTCTTTATTTATTTTAGGAGGAGAGAGAAAGAGAGCATGAGTGCAAACAGGGGGACGGGAGGGGTAGACCCCCTGATGAGCTCAAGAGCCCAATGTGGGACTCAGTATCATGACCCAAGATCATGACCTGAGCCAAAAGCAAGATTCAGACATTCAACCAACTGAGCCACCCAGGTGTCCCAAGGATTGCTCTTTAAAGTAGTCTTCTCAAAGACATTCTCACTGTAGATTAATAGCTCCACCTCAGACCCTCTAAATCATATGATCTGCAGGTGGGTCTCAGGTTCATGCACTTTAAACACTCCCCTCCCACCCCATCCCTGCCAATTTATTATTCACCATTGAAAACCAATGCTTGAGGGGCACCTGGGTGACTCAGTCAGTTAAGCACCTGCCTTCGGTTCAAGTCATGATCTCGGGGTTTTGAGATCAAGCCCCTTGTCGGGCTCTGTATTGGGCAAGGAGCCTGCTTGGGATTCTCTCTCTCCCTCTCCCTGTGCCCATCCCCTACCCCTGCTTGAGCTCGCTCACTTGCTCTCTCCCTCAAAAACAAAGAAAGAAAACAAATACTCCAGAGTATATGATACTGTCCATTATAATACACTAATCACAGCTGATGAGATTATTTGTTAGTTGTTGAGTTTTTATAGTTAGTTAATAAATAATTTTGGTTTGGGGGGGCACCTGGATGGCTCAGTCAGTTAAGAGTCTAACTTCAGCTCAGGTCAGTCTTAGGGTCCTGGGACTGGACAGGGACTGAGCAGACTCAGCAGGGAGTCTGCTTCTCCATCTTCCTCTGCCCCTCCCCTACTCATGTCCTTGCTCTGTCTCAAATAGGTAATATCTTAAAAATAATTTTGTTTTTTTTTTGCATTTTTGCTAAGGACTCAATTGAAGAAGTTCTTAGGAAAATCAGTAAAGAGAGCAAAGCACCTTGCAGAGGAATATGGTGAGCGTGCTGTGAATAAAGTTAAAAGTGTTAGAGATGAAGGTAAGTGAAATAGAACATTGCAAATGAATATTTAATTGATTTGTAATCATTCAAATACTTTATAATTTATAAGAAGCATTCTGTTTTATTGAAAGTAAGGAGCCTTTTAGCAAACATCTTAGCACTTCAATATATCATGGTACTGTAGGTATCAGTTAATTTTATGAGAGGAAGAAAAATAAATTTGTTCATCTTAAACATGAATTTTTACATATTCTATAACTATGACAACCTGGAAGCGATGAGTATTCATTGATCAGTTTGTAAGCTAGTTTTGTAAGGCTGTTTCATTTTTATGAATATTTTCAAAATTAGGAATATATTCTAAATTTGCTCAGATCTTAACTTCCTATGCCTTTGTGGGAATTGTACTCATTTATTTTTTTTTAATAAGCACTAATACAGTAGTTATTTTGTGCCAGACACTGTTCTAAGCACTTGGACCAGTATTTACTCATTTAACCTTCATAAAAACCTTATGAGGTAAGTACTGTTATTATCTTCATTTTATAGATGAGAAAACCAAGGCACAAAAGGTCCAGTGCTTTGGCTATGGTCACATAGACAAATAAATGGCAGAGCTGGATTTGGACCCAGACAGTCTGGCACCAGATCACATGTTCTTAACCAATATGCTATTTGGTGTAATAGATACTGCTTTTCCATTTAATGAATTTTCTTGGTGAAGAGTAGATATGAACATATGATAGCTATGTCTACATTAGCTAGTGATTATTTCTATATTGCTTTTCTATTCAGTGTTTCATACTGATCAAGATGATCCTTCATCAAGTGATGATGAAGGAATGCCATATACAAGACCAGTCAAATTCAAAGCAGCACATGGTTTCAAAGGACCTTATGATTTTGATCAGATCAAAGTGGTACAAGATCTTAGTGGTGAGCATATGGTAAGCAACCTTTATTTTTTTCAGGATTGACTCTGTTTTCATTGAGAGAAGTATATTGGCTTCTATAAAGCCAATCTCTTAGGTATATAATTTTGCTAACCTGACTCAAGAAGAGTAAATTAAAAAAAAAAAAAGAAGAGTAAATTAATACTAATAATGATTTATTGCCTAGGTAATACAGTCTATTTCTGGATTATTTAAGAACTGAAAGGTTTTTTGTTTTGTTTTGTTTTTAATTTTAGTTCATTAACATACAGTACAATATTGGTTTCAGGAATAAGAGTTAAGTGATTCATCACTTACGTACAACACCCAGTGCTCATGACAGCAAGTTCCTTCTTATTACTCATTAGCCATCTAGCCTATCCCCCACCCACCTCCCTCCATCAACCTTCAATTTGTTCTCTATTCAAAGTCTTACAGTTTGGGATACCTGGGTGGGTCAGTCAGTTGAGCATCTGACTCTTGATTTCAACTCAGGTCATGATCTCGGGGGTTTTGGATTGTGTTTGGGCTTTGCACTCAGCAGGGACTCTGCTTGAGATTGTATTTTTCTCTCCCTCAGCCCCTCCCTCCACTCATGTGTGTTTTCTCTCTCTCTCTCTCTCTCTCTCAAATGAATGGATAAATCCTTTAAAAAAAATCTCTTATGCTTTGTTTCCCTCTCCTTCCCCCCCCCACTTCCCATATGTTCATCTGTTTTGGTTTTTATTTTTATTTTTTTATTTTTTATTTTTTATTTTTTTTAAATTTATTTATTCATGAGAGACACAGAGAGAGAGAGGCAGGGACACAGGCAGAGGGAGAAGCAGGCTTCATGCAGGGAGCCTGAGCCTGACATGGGACTTGATCCAGGGTCTCCAGGATCACACCCTGGCCTGAAGGCGGCGCTAAACCGCTGAGCCACCAGGGCTGCCTTGTTTTGGTTTTTAAATTCCATGTATGAGTGAAATCATATTGGTATTTGTTTTTCTCAAATTGGCTTAATTTTCCTTAGCATTATACATTCTAGCTCCATCCATGTGATTGCAAATGGCAAGATTTCATGCTTTTTGATCACTGGGTAGTATCCCATTGTGTGTGTGTGTGTATATATATATATATATATGTGTATATATATATGTGTATACACACCACATCTTTTTTTAAAAGATTTTATTTATTCATGAGAGACACAGAGAGAGAGAGAGAGAGAGAGAGGGGCAGAGACACAGGCAGAGGGAGAAGCAGGCTCCTTGCAGGGAGCCCAACGTGGGACCCGATCCCGGGTCTCCAGGATCAGGCCCTGGGCTGAAGGTGGCGCTAAACCACTGAACCACCTGGGCTGCCCTATACCACATCTTCTTTATTCATCATTCAGCAGTCAATGAACATTTGGGATCTCTCTGTAGTTTGGCTATTATTGATAATGCTATAAACATCAGGGTTCATGTACCCCTTTGAATCTCAATTTTTGGATCCTTTGGGTAAATACTTAGTAATGGAATTGCTGGATCATAGGGTAGTTCTATTTTTAGGTTTTTGAGAAACCATTCTCCAGAGTGGCTTCACCAGTTTACATTGCCACCAGCAGTGCAAGAGGGTTCCCTTTCTCTGCATCCCTGCCAACACCTGTTGTTTCTTGTGTTGTTAATTTTAGCCATTCTGACAGTTGTGAGGTGATATGTCATCATGGTTTTGATTTGTATTTCCCTGATAATGAGTGATATTGAGCATCTTATCATGAGTCTGTTATCCATCTGGATATCTTTGTAAAAATGTCTATTCATGTCTTTTGCCCATTTCTTAACTGTGTTATTTGCTTTTTTTGGGTGTTGAGTTTGATAAGTTCTTTATATATTTTGGATACTATCCCTTTATCAGATACTTCATTTGCAAATATCAAGAAGTGAAAGTTTTTGAATTTTTGTAAATTTTATTTATTTGAGAGAGAAAAAGCCTGATCACAGGAAGGGGAACAGAGAGAGAGAGACAGACAGACAAACAAGCAGACTCCCTGCTGAGCCAGGAGCCTGACATGGGGCTTAATCCCAGAACCCTGGGATCATGACTTGAGCCTAAGTCAGACTCCTAACTGACTGAGCCACCCAGGCATCCCTCAAGAAGTGAAAGTTATTGAATAAGTAAACTCTAGGCCTGTATCATTAAGAAAGCTGTGTAAAGGTACCAAACTTTAAAGCAGTTAAATTTACAGGGTGGTCTGTGTCTTTAGAAGACATTTAAAATGCTTCCTGGGCATATTTTTAAGATATTTTATTTTATTTATTTATTTTTTTTGAGAGAAAGAGCAAGCAGCAGAAGGAGCAGAATAAGAAGGAGAAGCAGACTCTGCTGAGTACTGAGCTCGATGTGGGGCTTGAACTCACTATCCAGAGTCATGACCTGAGCCAAAATAAAAGAGTTTTATGCTTAACCAACTGCCCCTCCCTGAGTGTATTTTAAATAATTAACACAAATATTGCAGTAGGTCAGTGTATTTTGTCAAATGGCAGCTAAAACCAGGGAAGACAGGTACATGTTTTCTACCAGAGTTAAAATGTACCACAGTAGTTATAAAGTGCACAAGTGATATTGTAGGTTACCCCTTGAAAAGGCTAGGAACACAGGGAAGGTGGTAATAAACTCCTAGATTGGACAGATGATGCTATGAGTTTTTGATCAGGGAATCTGTGTCTATTTAGATTTTATTTTATTTTATTTATTTATTCTTAAAAATATTTTATTTATTTAGATTTTAAATCCAAAATTTGGCTTAACTAGAAGGAAACAACTGTAAACATATTAGATGGCAGCCAGATTAGAATTTAGACTTTGGTGCTTATGATCTCCACATAAAATATTTGATTCTGATAACTTCCTTGAGGAATTTCCTTGTACTGTTTTTTTTAATAGAATAATTTTTTATTGGTGTTCAATTTACCAACATACAGAATAACACCCAGTGCTCATCCCGTCAAGTGGCCCCCTCAGTGCCCGTCACCCACTCACCCTTGTACTGTTTTGATTCACTTTCATTATTTCCAGTTTTAAGTAAAGTCTCATTTTAGTAGGCTCCCAATAACAAATTTCTTAATATACTGGAATTTTGTGGAAATGAATGTTATTTCAGTAAATGAGCTGTTGCCTCTAACTTGGATAATCTTTTTTTAAGTTTATTTATTTTTAGGTAATCTCTACACCCAACATAGGGCTCAAACTCATGACCTGGAGACCAAGAGTTGCATGGTCTCCCAAATAAGTAGGCACCCCATAACTTGGATAATCTTTTTGATCTGCATAGATATGTGTTATAATACAATAGTAGTTTTAACAGTATTTGTTGTAATAGCATTTGGGTTTTCCAATTTAAGGGTTCACGTTCTTTAATCACCCCACCCCCACCCCCCAACACATACATACGTCCCTTTGTTAGCAGTATCTGGGAATTCTTTTTTTTAATATTTTATTTATTTGAGAGAGAGCAAGCATGAGTAGCGGGGAGGGGCAGAAGGAGAGGGACAAGCAGACTCTCTGCTGAGCAGGAGCCTGACTTGGGGCTCATCCTAGGACCCCAGGATCACGATCTGAGCTGAAGGCAGGTGTTTGACTGAGCCACCCAGGTGCCCAGTATCTGGGAATTCTGACCATATACTGTGAAACATTGTTTCTAGGGAGAAAAAAAACAGGATGAGACCACATGATTCCAACACTTTATAAATGCCCAATGCAATGAAAGTCACTGCTAATGTGAACTTATATTTCCCTCAGCCCTGATCAAGAGTATCAGTGGTATCCTGAGGGCTCTGTCTCCTCTGATGCCACTCCCCCTTATGTTCAGCTAGGAGACTGAGATTTTATTTGTGTTTTTACAATGATTTCTGGCCATCTTGGAACTCCATTTCCTTTAATTTGTAGACAAGGCTTGTGCTTTGACCTTGTTAATTTAGATTATGGTAAAATGCTGCTTTCTTATTCTGCCTTTCTCCTAAAAGTTCCTCTTTGTGCTGTTGCATCATTGAACTGTTGGCCTCAGGTCGTATCAGAATGTGAGCATTATCTTAGGATGTATAATTTGGAATAATTCTTTACTTTGGCTTTAAAATAATGTTTCGACTCTTAAGGGTGCCTGGCTGGCTTAGTCGGTAGAACATGCAACTTTTGATCTCAGGCTTATAAATTCAAGCCTCATATTGGGTGTAGTGATGACTTAAGAATAAAATCTTAAAAAAAAAAGGTTTAGGGGCACCTGGGTGGCTCAGTGGTTGAGCCTCTGCCTTTGGCTCAGGGCATGATCCAGAGGTCCTGGGACTGAGTCCCACATCAGGCTCCCTGTGGGGAACCTGCTTCTCCCTCTGCCTATGTCTCTGCCTCTCTCTGTGTGTCTCTCATGAATAAATAAAGTATTTGAAAAAAAAGTTTCAACTTTGTAATAACTTTTTTTAATTGGAGTTCGATTTGCCAACATATAGTATAGCATCCAGTGCTCATTCCATCAGATGCCCCCCTCAGTGCCCGTCACCCTTTGTAATAACTTTGAACCTTTCTTTGTTTTCATAGGGAGCTGTGTGGACCATGAAATTTTCTCACTGTGGCCGATTACTTGCCTCAGCTGGACAAGATAACGTAGTGAGAATATGGGCTCTAAAAAATGCTTTTGACTATTTCAACAATATGAGAATGAAATACAATACCGAAGGTATTTTTCATTCACCTGTGGGCTTTAAAACTCTAGAGACATCTGTTGTTTTTATATTTTAGGTATAATAATGTCTTTCTCTGGCAACCATTTGCAATAACCACTACTTTTCATAATGGTCACAAACCTAAAAGTAGGACAGAAGTCAACACCAAAAAAAGCATATAAATCCCATGGAAAATACTACCATAAAGCTTTTGACTTTATCCCTTTTGAAGTGTAGTGCAGAGTTTATTTCATCAGCTGTTGAGAACAAAGTTACTTGGTTTCCCCTGACAACCTTTAGTTCTCCCCTGGCTTAAAATGAAATAACCTAATTAATCTAGAAAAAGAATGAAAATAATAATATCCATCTAATACGTAAAGAAAGCTAAAGGAGACCCATCTATGAAAAGGAAATGTGATTTGTCAGTACATTAGAGGTATATGAAAAAAAGGTTAAATGGCAGAGGGAAACCTCAGAATGTGATACATGTACACGTGATTACAGCTATGTAAACTAGTTCTGTATGTTGATAACTTACCAGGAGAGTTAGAATTGATGGAAATGAGAGTTTTATGTTTATGGGTTCCTTCTCTTATAATTGTTTAACTTCAATAAATTTTGTTCACAAACCCCTTCCTTTCACTCCCATCCTCACTCCGGTCAACCAGGGCTGAAACCAAGAAGTTAAGGGATGGGAGAAAGAATAAGTAGCCATGGGCTGGAGTATAGAGTATATCTGAAGCACCAATTTGAGGAATATAGAAATCTAGGAAGATCCACTAAACTGGCAAATGAGGCCTCACATACTTTAGTGGTCCTGTGGGTATAGCTTGCATTGTGTTATACATAATTTAAGATAATGGGTTCGCAAAAAGTTAAACTATGTTTACATTTCTTTTATTGCCCTGCCTGGAGCAGAAAGACGTTTTTAGTGGCCATTGAGACTTACACCACCCCAGGCCCTTTGTGCCCCTTTATTGTTCATCTTGTTTGTATTCACTATGAATAATGAGGATTTTAAAATATTTTATTACATTGGTTATATGGTTATAAAGATGTTATGATAAAAATGATAACCAATATTTTGATGGCCAAAGAATTAATGCTTCACTTATTTAGAAAATGTGTTTTTTCAGAATGTTACATTATATGACTATTAATTAGGTGTTGCTGTATCATTATTTCTGATTGATGTTTTGTGTGTGTTTACATACGTTTTTATAATTATTGTTTTTAGGACGTGTGTCCCCATCCCCTTCTCAGGAAAGTCTGAATTCATCAAAGTCTGATACAGATACAGGGGTATGTTCAGTATTTTCTGATTACTCTTGTTAACTGCTATAATTTGATTTGTTTACCATGAAGTACCTTATTGTCTAGCAGCAATTATAGTTACATGAAAGCAGTAAATTAAGATACATTAGAAACAAGAGTTTCTTCTTTTAGAATTGGTAAATGAAAAATTGTGGTATTTAAAAGCTGTCATACAGTGGATGATACTATTCCAGCTACTAAACTAGTAATGCAAATTTGAATTAAACAAAATCCCCTCCCCTCAAATCCATGTTACAATTTAAAAAAACATTGGATACTGAATAAGGGGTGATTAAGAAAAGAAAAAAAGATATTGAAATATTTTAATTTTTCTATCTTATTGGTTTAATAAATATTTTATGACAGTTTCAGGTAGTTTAAAATATCTTAATGATTTTCATTTGATCTGATAGCTGGAAGGTTAAAAATAACCAATGTTAAACCTAAAAAGCCAAATGGAGAATATTTTTCTAAGCTGTTCCCTGTGCTCCTTGTGTATTGATCTAGACAAGGGGATGTAAACAAAGAACCTAAAATGTTCACCTGCTCAACAGTATTTTCCTGAAATTTCATTGTCTCTATAGTATTTGACATATTCCTCTCAGCTTTCTATGGTTCTGTTATTCCTTGTTCTCTTCCTACACCCTTGCTGTCTCTTTCTTCCACTTAAATGGTGCTGTTTTTCAGGGTTGTATCCTTGCCCATCCTTATATGACATATTCATTTGTTGCCTCAAGTGAATTGGCTCTACCTTCATAATTCTTGTTTCCTTTGAATAGCTTTATGGGTTTTAACCAATAAGATATTATTGGGCATGCTACCCTTTTCACGTAGCAGTATTTATAGTCTCTCTGTCAGTGTATTCACCAAGCACATCAATTAATAGGTCTAAAATTGAATTCCCTCAACAAATATTTTTTGAGTGCTTGTTACGTGTGCCAGATACTGCTAGATTCTGCAGTCAAATGAGACATAGTCTTTGCCCTCAGAGACTATGCTGACTCATGAAATAGATACATTCACAATTCTAGTATTAGATGGTAATATTCTATAGAAGGTACTACCCAAGTATAGGAGTTATCTTTACAAATCAGAGCATGAGGGAAAATCTTCCTGGAGGCTTTGTTTGTGAGCCAGGAGCTAAGTGTGTGAGAGAAGGAAGAAAGGAAAGCGTCACAGTGAACAGCCAGTGGAAAAGCCTGGAGGCTGAAACAGGATGGCATGTTAACGGTGCTGCTACCTGAAGTCCCATGTTGTTAGAGTAGAGCAGGCATGTGTGAGAGTTGGAGGAGAGGAAGGCAGGATTAGCATTTTAAATGGCCCTTTGTGTTAAACCAAGATATTTGGACTTTGTCCTGCAAGCTACAGGTTGGGGGGGAGGAGGGGAGAGGTCCTGAGAGGTTTCAGTCAGGAGCTGAGTTAAAACGTTCAGATTTTTGTTTCAGGAAGAGCATTCTGGTAAACCCTGTAAAGCATCAATTAGATGGGGTCCAGGCTACAGAGGGAGATACCATTTAAAAGGTTATTAACCCAGGAGAGAAACAAATACTTTATGAAACAGTGGGTCTAGAAACTATAACGATGAGCTAATTTGAGAGATGTAGAAGATGTAGGATCTCTGGCACTTGGTGATGGACTAGCTGGGGTTGTTGGTGAGTAGCCTAGGATTATCCCCAGCTGGCTGGCTTCAGTAACTGGCTTAGATATTAATGGTCACTCATGTAAATATTTATATTACCTACCCACAGCCCTGCTTCTCTCTTTTGAGCCTTCTTTAATGGCATCATTATCCATAAGTTACGTTTCTGACTCCATCAGAAAATACTCCATTACCTTTTTTTCCTTACTTTTTTAACTCCATCAGAAAATACTCCTTACTTTTTTCCTTACCCACATATCAAATTAGTTATACATTTCTATCTACTCTGCCTACAAATCCCCATGGAATCTGTCCCCTCATTCTCCATTGTCACTCACATATCTCAGCCCTCAATGTTGATTGAGATGTTTGCTATAGCCTCCTAATTGCTTTTTCTGTCTTTGGTCTCTACCCAATTCATTTTCTATACTACCATTAGCTTTTTACCCAAAATCCAGATCTGATGCCATTTTGTGGTTTAAAATCTTTTGATGGCTTCTTGTCGCCTACAGAATAAGGCCCTTCCTGATATTGCCTCATTTTACCTTTATATGTGTGTGTGTATGTATGTATATTTTATGATAGTAAATGCAAATTTTTAAAAAGACTTTCTATTAGAGAGTGCAAACATGAGCTGGAGGAGGGGCAGAAAAAGAAGCAGACTCCCCGCTGAGCAGGGAGCCTGATGTGGGGCTCTTTCCCAGGACCCCAGGATCATGGTCTGAAATGAAGGTAGAGGCCCAACCAGCTGAGCCACCCAGGCACCCTGTCATCTTACCTTTTTTTTAAGATTTTATTTATTTATTCATGAGAGACACAGAGAAAGAGAGAGAGAGAGGCAGAGACACAGGCAGAGGGAGAAGCAGGCTCCATACAGGAAGCCTGACTCGGGACTCGATTCCGGACTCCAGGATCATGCCCTGGGCCGAAGGCAGGCACCCAGGGATCCCCCTCATCTTACCTTTTTAACTCAGTTCTAATTCCCTGGTGCCTGTGCACCCTGCTCACCACACTGGACTTAGGTCTGTCTGTACTGTACCCTAACCATTATTTCACGTTCATTGCCTTTGTCTGCTGTTTGCTTTGCCCACAGTGCCCTCCCTGTCCCCTTTTCTCACAGGGCAGAACTCTATTCATCCTTCAAGATTCAGTTCAAAAAGGAAAAAAAAGATTCAATTCAAATATCTTATCTTCTCTCATTATTTTCCCTGAATCAGGCAGGCAAAATTGTTCCTCATTTGTGTTCTCACAAAACTTTACAGATACTTTGACACTGATACCACTACTGTGTGTTCTTTGGCAGTTTTTCTCACTGACTAGGCTCTGGGCTGATTTAAGGCAAAAATCTGTACTATGGATTTTAGTGCCCTTGGAACCTAACCGCATGCCTGACTGTGGTGGGCCTGAATCGGTTTTGAATTCCTGTTTCTGTGCCTTTGTTCCTATCTTCCTTATCTGGATGCCTGTAACCTCCCTTCTTTCTATTCAAAGTTTGCCCTTTCTTCAAGGCTCACTTCCTCTATAAAGCCTTCACTGACTAATGTAGTGGTAAAAAATTTAACCACTTTGCTTTAGAGAGAAGGTTTTGCTTTTATTAGTTTAATTCACCATAAATCTTACAGGCATTGACTACTATTAAAAACAGGAACTAAAAAAAAAAAAAAAAAAAAAAAAAAACAGGAACTATTTGTACCATCTTGTATTATACTTATTTCAACAGTCCTACTAACCGATTTTTTAATGTATTTCTAAAGATTTCATTTATTATTTATTTTAGAGAGATCGTGTGAGTTGCAACGGGGGGGTGAGGAGCAGAGGGAGAGAGAGAATACCAAGCAGAGTCTGTGCTGAGCTTGGAGCTCTATGCAGGTCTCAATCCCATCACCCTGAGATCATGACCTGATTGAGATGAAATCAAGCATTGGAATCTCAACTGACTAAGCCACCCAAAAGCCCCCCTACTGACAGATTTTTTTAAAGATTTATTTATTTATTTATTTATTTATTTATTTATTTATTTATTTATTTATACACACCTGGGTGGCTCAGTGGTTGAGCATCTGGCTCTGACTCAGGGCATGGTCCCAGGTCCCAGGATCAAGTCCCATATCGGGCTCCCCACAGGAAGCCTGCTTCTCCCTTTGCCTATGTTTCTGCCTCTCACTGTCTCTCATGAATGAATGAATTAATTTAAAAAAAGATTGATTTGACAGAGCACGAGAGAGCACAAGCAGGGGGAGTGGCAGGAAGAGGGAGAGGGAGAAACAGTCTCCCTGCTGAGCAGGGACCCCAATGCGGGTCTCAATCCCAGGACCCTGGAACCATGACCTGAGCTGAAGACAGATACTTAACTGGCTGAGCCACCCAGGCACCCCCATATTCTTAACTACATCCATCCACCCTTACCTCATTTCCCCCTCCCCCCAAAAAACCTAAGTAATTCCTGAGCTTGTTTGAATACAGGCCTTTTTTTTAAAGATTTATTTATTTGATAGATTGTACACAAGTATGTGGTGTGGGGAGGGGCAAAAGGGAGAGGAAGAAAGAAATTCAAGCAGACTCCATGCCAAGCACAGAGCCTGACTGGGGGCTCAGTCTCACGACCCTGAGACCACAACCTGAGCCAAAACCAAGAGTCAGTCACTAAACCAACTGTGCCACCCAGGTGCCCAAAATATAGGCTTTCAAAATGAGGAGCATAGTATTTCTTTGATACAAAAAGTAGTGACCCCCTGGAGTATTGAGGTTTTTTTCCTATAGTAGTTGAGTATCGTTTATATCTGTTGTTTTCAGGAAAAGATTGGTGTTTCTTTCACTTCTGTCATTTTGTTAGGGGGTGGTTAGAAGAGGCCTCGATTTCATATGCCTTTGGAGTATGATATCTGATATTATCTTTTATCATAGCACTAGCTACAGTGAGGGGCAGTATATACAGTGTATTCATTGATTTATTTTCCTGATGTGTGTGTTCTTTTTTTCTTATGATAGTGATATACTTATCTCTTCTGAACTACATCCTCATTCTTGTTAGCATTCATGTAAAATAGAGTACTTAGAATTACCTGTACTATGGCTGGGCATAGAGAATGACACACCCAAGATCCCTAACCTCTTCATTGGTCATGCCAAGCCTAGAATTCTGCCTATTATGCTCTCTCCATTCCTATTGATTTACAAAAGTAGCTCTGTAAATGGAAGAAATGGAAGAAAGGAAGAGGATGTGCCGAGTTTGCTCCAGTATGGTAGAGATTTGTAAAATTTCTGCTTGAAACTAGAAGTTGTAACTATGTTGTTTATATAGGAATTGGTGCTTTTCTTGGGTTAAATCTGTGTTTGGTGTGCTTGATTAGTGGGACATCATTATGGGTGTTATAGCATTTAACTGCTGCTTTGAATTTTTGAGAGAAGATTTTAAGGAGGGAAAAAAATTTGCTACTCTCTTAGGTTCTACAGCCAGGATTGTAGCTGGGATCCACGAATAACCTGACCAAAGACAGATTCACAGGAGAAACAGTTCACTATATGTGTATATGGAGGCCTTCATAGAAAAATACTGAATACCTAAAGAAGCAGTTAGACCCAGGGGCTTATATATGATTTTAACAAAGGTGGTAAGTTTGTGGAGAGGTGACCAGGCCAGAAGGAAAGGGGTTGGGCCTAAAGCTCAAATTTACTCCCCTAAAGGGAATAAATTGTGACCAGGTAAAAATATTGGGGGAAACTAATGGAGGATAAGGATTATTTAGTAACTATCTCCAGAGGTAAGATGTACTTTCCCCTTCTTGGCAAGGAAGAGATGAAGGGGAGACACCCTCACAAAGAATTTCTTGCTCTGCTTTCGAGTAGAAGCAGGGAGGGCAGAGACTTTTTCTTGTGTCTGTTCTTTCTCAGTTGCCTCCAGTTCAAAATAATCTTTATGCGAAGGGAATATTTTGGGGTGACATAGTCTGATCTCCTTCAAGATTATTAAAATCTAAAATTTAGATGAAAGGAGTTAGCTATATGGAGGTGAGAGGTAATTTTTGTGAAAGTGTACATGTGCAGCATTTTATTTAAAAATATGCATTGAAGGGCACCTGGGTGGCTTAGGTTAAACGTGTGGCTCTTGGTTTCGACTCAGGTCATGATCTCAGGGTCATGAGCTCAAGGCCCATATCAGGTCCTGTTCTCAGTGGGGTGTCTGCTTGAGATTCTCTCTCCCTGCCCCTCTGCCCTTCCCCCAACCCTGCACACATACACACACGTGTTTTCTCTCTCTCTCAAATAAATCTTTAAAAAATAAAGTGCATTCAGGAGCTCTTGGGTGGCTCAGTGGGTTAAATGTCTGACTCTTGGTTTTGGCTCAGGTAATGATCTCATAGGTGGTGAGATCAGGCTCCATGCTCAGGGGAGTCTACTTGAAGACTTTCCCCCTGACCTTCACCTCATGCATGCCCTCTAAAATAAATAAATTTTAAAAAATATGTCTCTAAAATAAGTAAATCTTTCAAAAATATGCATTGATTTAGATTTGGTTTGGTCAACAACAATTACTACATTTCTACTACGTGTTAGGCACTGAAGTATAAAGATGCGATGGACAGTTTATGTGAAGGAGCTCTGCATGGGGAAAAACAGGCATCAGTGATGATAATATATATCCAAAGCAGAATTAAATATCATTTTCCCAGGGATCCCTGGGTGGTTCAGTGGTTTGGCGCCTGCCTTTGGCCCAGGGCGTCATCCTGGAGCCCCAGGGTCGAGTCCCAAGTCGGGCTCCCTGCGTGGGACCTGCTTCTCCCTCTGCCTGTGTCTCTGCCTTTCTCTCTGTGAGTTTCTCATGAATAAATAAATAAAATCTTTAAAAAAATATATAATTTTCCCTGGATAACCCCTCCTTTGATAATGTATTTGATGTCAGTTAGTTAAAAGCCATACCATCTTCTGAGTTAGAAAACTGTGATCACTTTTTACTTTTCTCTCCTTCAGCGTTTGCTCATTCACCAGATCCTGCCAACTGGATCTCAGAAATGTCTTTGGAATCTGGCCTTTCATTTCCACTGTTTGTAATCTGGGCCTTTACCTCTTACTTTGAATCATAATAGCTATTCTTCCAGATTCCAGTCTTTCATCCTCATTGCTAACAGAATTACTTTCCTATAAAACATACCTGATTTAGTTCCTTTCCTGTTAAAGCACTGCTTTGGGTTCTCTTTTTTTCCCTATAGATTTAAGTCCAGATTCGTTATTGTGGCTCAGTCTTGCAGAGATCAGCCTGACCTTAGCTCTCAGTGTTATTTTTCACCCTTCCCTTTCACAAACCTTGTGTTCTGAGCCATTTCTCAGATGTTCATTGTTACCCCAACAAAAATGTCAGATTCTTTGTTGATTGCATGTATTTACATATGCTGTTCCCATTTGCCTTGCCAATTGGTTTAAGACTCAAGAGTCCTCACTGAAGCATTTCTTGCTGCATCCAGTATATATTATTCATATGTTCCCTCACTGCCCCCAAGGTATTTTGCTCATATTTCTGTTAAAGGCACTTAGTGTACTACATCAATTTATGTAACGACAGCTAACATTTTATGAGCCCTGACTCTGTGCCAGGGTATTTGAACACAGAATAATATAATCTAACATATTTTAAAAGATTCATTCTAGCTTTTAAATACTGAGACTAGAATATAAGAATGATAAGAATTATATTATTTATTTTATCTCAAATAATTAACACAATAACTGGTAAATAGTGCTAATAAATATCAAAAGGCTTACAAGTTTTCATAGCAGTCCAACTTTAAAAGACATTTTTAGATAACCAGATATTTGAATATAGGTTAGATATTAGATGATACAAATGGTATTTTTTAGGTGTAATAATGGCATGGTAGTTATACTTAAGAGGGCTTATTAATTAGAAATACATAAAGATTATTTACTGGTAAAATCATTGGTGTTTAGATCTTGCTTTAAGTGCTCCAGAAAAAATAAGCAAATATGTAAACGTGCAAGGATTGATAAAACAAGATGAGTAAAATATTCATAATCATTAAAGCAGGTGATGGATGTATGGAGTTCATTCTATTTATTACATTATTCTACTTCATGTATATTTGAAATGGCCATAATAAAGTTTTATATATATTTATTTAGAGATATAAATATCTCTCTAGATGTAGATATCTGCTTATAGAGAATACATATAGATAGAATACATAACATTTTACTGGTTGAGTCTACCTTTAATAATTCTGCCTTTAAAAATCTGTCATGAGGGCAGCCCAGGTGACTCAGCGGTTTAGTGCTGCCTTCAGCCCAGGGTGTGATCCTGGAGACCCGGGATCGAGTCTCACGTTGGGCTCCCTGCATGGAGCCTGCTTCTCCCTCTGCCTGTGTCTCTGCCTCTCTCTCTCTCTCTCTCTCTCTCTCTCTCTTTTTCTCTCTCTGTCTCTCATGAATAAATAAATGAAATCTTTTTTAAAAATTCTGTCAAGAAGAAATAATCGGGGGTGCCTGAGTGGCTTAGTCAATTAAGTGTCTGCCTTTGGCTGGGGTCGTGATCCCAGGGTCCTGGGATCCAACCCTGCATAGGGCTTCCTGCTCAGCGAGGCCTCTGCTTCTCCTTCTGCCCCTCCCCCTGCTCATGCTCACTCTTTTTCTCTCAAATAAATAAATCTTTTTTAAAAAAAATAATCAGGCTCAAGGATGTAAGTAAGAGGATTTTCATCTTAGTATTCTAACAATAGTTAAAATTTAAACAATTTAAATTTTTAACAGTTGGAAAATAAAAACTATGGTATAATGCTTGAAGTAGAATACTATGGAGTCCTTAGATTATTTTCAAAGACTAATGACATTAAAAATATTCAAAATAAAATGTGAGGTTAAAAAAATTTTCAAAGAAGGGTGCCTGGGTGTCTCAGTCAGTTAAGCGTCTGCCATCGGCTCAGGTCATAATCTCAAGGTCCTGGGATGGAGCCTTGCATCGGGCTCCCTGAGTCTGCTTCTCTTTTTCCCTCTGCCACTCTCTATGCTTGTGCTCTCTCACTCACTCTCTCTGTCAAATAAAATCTTATAAAAAAAGTTTTTTTTTCAAAGAAATACACTAAAGTTGGGGCACTTAGCTGGCTCAGTCAGTAGAACATGTGACTCTTGATCTCAGGGTTGTGAGTTCAAGCCCCATGTTGGGTGTAGAGATCACTTGAAAATAAGATCTTTGGGGGGAAAAAAGAAATTACTAAATTATTAGTAGTAGTCATCTCTAGATGATGAGATTTTAGGCCATTTTTATTTGATTCTTTATACTTGTCTGTACTTTTAAAATTTTCTTTAGTAAACATACCTGCTTTTATTAAAAACAAATAACAGAAGATAGTATAAAAGTCTTGGGTTTAAACCTTTTAACTGTAATACTCTTAATAATAAAATAGGGATAAAGATGCATGTTCCAGGATGTTCATTGAATTGCTATTCTAACAAAAAATTGTCAATGTCTAAATGACCAGTTAGAGAATGATTAAATTATGGCACATCCATATGCAGCTAGTAAATGTTTTCAGAGAGTGAATTACTGAAAATGTTCATGGTATAATGGAAAGGAAGATACTGAATCATGTGTGCAATGATTTCAGTTAATGTTTTTTAAGAAATGAAAGATGAAGGCCATCAAAATGTTAGCAAATTATGTTTTAATTTTAGTTTTTCTGCTTCCAATGCTTTCTGAATTGTCTACACTGGTCATGTATTTATAATCAAAAAGATGTATTAAAGTATTTTGAAAGAAAATGTAGAGTACAAGGAGAAGAACATGGATGTTTGAAGAGAAAAATAAGATCTGGAATCAGTGCTAGAGGAATGATGCTGAGGAATTAATGAAATGTAAATGGTTATTTAGCAAAAGGTTGAATTTTATGCAGTAGGGCAACCCTGTTTAGTTTTATGTGTTCTTCTGTGCTCTCTAGGCTGACACACAACTAGAGGATGAAGCTGTAGTCCTCTAGGATTAGGAGTGCTTGGCAAAAGGTCACAGCATCTCTTGTAGCTGTTCTACCTTTGCAGTAGATATAAAGATGTTTTTATACACTGTAAAGTTCTAGGCAAATAGTAGTAGTAGTTTTTATTTGTCCTATGGCCACTGGCCTAGTTTAAGCCTTCCTCATTCTTATTTACACTTACTGCTCTTCCTGCCTCCAACTCTTTCTCCCTACCATCTTTTACCTTACTGCCCAGCTTTCTCTTTCCAAAGCACTGGTCACATCGTGTTATTTTTTTCTTTTCAGAAGCCTGTCCTGGCTCTCCACTGCCTTAGAATATCTGAACTTTTAAGCCACAAATGTGAGGCTCTTTATGATCTGGTCTCAAAGTACCTTTTTACCCTAATCCCCTGTTATATCTCCAGACGCTTTTCCCCCATCCTCATCATCCTACCTAAATATGCAAGGCCTATTAGCTAACAACTCTGTATTTTTGCCTATGCTACATCCTCTAAAACATTTGAGGGACAATTTTTGGACATATGGTTGTATTTCTGCTTTGGTTCTGCTGTTTACAGGTGGCTGTGTGAGCTTTAATATGTTATTTTGATCTCTTTGAGCCTCAGGTTTTTTTCTTAATATCTCCATCTTCATAATGTTAATACCTACCTGACAGAGTTGTTAGGATTCATTCAGATAATGAATACAAAAGCATGTTGTAAACTAAATGCATGGCACACATGTATGGCATTATTTTCTACCTACCTCTGTCAGGATGCTTTTGACTTCAAATAACAGAAATCCAACTGAAAATGGCTTAAACAATGAGGAAGCAAGTCTGGAGGTAAGGCGGTACCAGGGTTGGTTAATTCAGCAGCTCTGTAGTGTCATCAGGAACACAGGGTCCTGCCATCCTCCTGCTTTGCTCTTCTTTGTCTGTTGTTCTTTGGTTTGTTCCCCTCACGGTAGTTAGATGGCAACTACAGTCTTAGGTGTCATACGGACAGCAATGTTCAGAGGAAGGAAAGAAGAACATCCCTTTAGTATGCCCATTTTAAGAGTGAGTAAATCTTTCTGGAAGCCTTTCCTCTGTCTCCCCCACCACTTTCCTTCATGTCTAATTGACAAAAACTGTAGCACATGCCCATGCCTAAATCAATCATCACTGGGAAAGGGAATGAGCTCAAGACCGATCATGATTCATCCCCTGGTGCTGGCTCCCACCTCTCCGGAAGGAACAGATGCTCAGAAAAGGACAAAGTAGGGGCTCTGTTAAGGAGGGAGAGATTGTGATAGCACAGTCTTCAGGGATGATCCTGGTTTATTAGAACAAGGAGATGGATGAGTGATAAGTAGTAGATTCATCATAAAGGGGAGTTTGTTACTGGTAGATCAAGATTTCAGTTAGGCAGCATACAAAATGATAGAATGGATGGGGTGGGAAGAGTATGAAGCTTTTGTTTTTCTAGTTTTAACCTTTGTCTTTATATCTAAATAGGTATGCAGTGGAGCTGATGAAGATCCTGATGATAAAAATGCACCTTTTCGGCAGCGGCCATTTTGCAAATATAAAGGACACACCGCTGATCTTCTTGATCTTTCATGGTCTAAAGTAAGAAATTCTTACTTGAAGAGTGTATTAATTCTATGTAATTATGACTTTGGGATAAAAACAAGTGTTTTCTTCTTATGATTGTCACACTGTCAAGTTTTTGAATGGTTATATATATTTCATGGGAGTTATCTACAAAGTAATCGGTTAAAAAGAGGAGAAACATCAAGTTAGGCTAATAAAATGTATATATTACTTAACAGCTTCTGTCCCGAACTTCTATATATTTATACTTTTTTCTTCTTTATGAAGTAATTTTGCAATGTAACTATCCTCGCAAAGTGGATATGACTGCAGCTACAATGGTGAAGTCTGATCTAAGCAAGACTGCTTTGGCTAATCTATATTTATTGAATCATTAAGTTTACCAATATGTAACTCTTTAATAAGTCATCATTTTGGTTTTTTCCCTTAGAGCAAAATTATTTCAGAAGTAGAGGGGCCTGTTCCACCACTGAACAAGTATCTTAGCAGTTTTGCAGAAACTTAAAGGGATACTTTACATTTTATTTAAGGCGTCTGAAGCATGAAGCATTGTTTGGAATTCTTGCATAATACCCTATATTTCCTTTGTGATTAACATTTGTCAGTAATCAGGATCTAAAATATATTTAGAATTGGAGGGGGAAGTAATATTTAAAAGCCTTAAACTAGGGCTCCTGGGTGACTCAGTTGGTTAAGTCTTCCTTCAATTCAAGTCATGATCCCAGGGTCCTGGGATCGAGCCCCACATTGGACTCCTTGCTCAGCAGAGCATCTGCTTCTCCCTCTCTCTCTCTCTCTGCTTCCTCCTCCCACTGCATGTGCGCTCTCTCTCTCTCTCTCTCTCAAATAAATAAATGAATAAAAAAGCTTTAAAAATATAAAAGCCTTAAACTGAGAAAAGTCAACTGAGTTAACAAAATACCAGCAGAGGGATATCAGTGTTGCACATATATTTTCACTGTGTCAAGTGAACCTCATGTACCACAAAGTTACTACTGGTATATATAGGCAAGTCAGGCTTTCCCTGAGCTCCAACTTTGAATCACTCCATTTATGAATTGCTGCTCCCGTCATAATTGTTTAGGTATTCTGGATGCTTTAAAAAATCCATCTGTCATAATGTCTTTTTCTAACTTGGAAAAAACTTAGACCTTACCTGGTAGTCTGGTCTTAAACTGAGCCCTAATTGTATCTTTATACTCCTCCCACACCCTGTGTGAAATCTGAGTTGTCAGAAGATACAAATCTGAAGTTTCCAGAATCTAATAATCATACTCATTGGGGATAAGTACAAAGTACACACATATTTGGGAACCTTCACTCGTTTTACTTTCTGAAAACAACCCAATATTTTTTATGGGATGTAACCCTGACTGGAAGAAATGAGCTCTCCGTTGACCACTTATCAGTCAGGGTTCTCCAGAGTAATACAACCAAGAGAACATACATACATAAGGAGATTTATTTCAAGGAATTGGAGCACTCAACTGTGGGTGCAGGCAAGTTGAAATCTGTAGGGCAGACTGGCAGGCTAGAAATTCAGCAGGAGTCACACTGGAGTCTTAGGGCAGAATTTCTTCTCCAGGAATCTTGGTTTTGTTCATAAGGCCTTTATCTGTCTCTGTGCTCTTTTCTTTTGCTTTCTTTTTTACCTGTTTACTTATGTACATGTCTAGATATTATTTGCAACAGGATTCTAAGGCCCAAAGTAGGGACCAGATTTTATTTTACTTTTGTTTCTCTTCAGTATCTAGCATAATCAGTATTTATAGTGATTGTTCTATCTATTGAAGACTTACTTTGTGCCAGGTAATGAGAATTACCTTGTTAATTCTTTTTTTAAAATTTTATTTATTTATTTATTTATTTATTTATTTATTTATTTATTTATTTATTTATTTATTTATGAGAAGGAGAGAAAGAGAATACACGAGCAGGGGAAAGGGCAAAGGGAGAGAGGAGGAGGGAAACGACTCCCTGCTGAGTGCAGAGCCCAACGATACCACTGGGCTTGATCTCCAGATCTGGACCCTGAGATCATGACCTGAGGAGTCCTACAATTAAGGGACTGAGCACCCCAGGCGACC